>NC_080179.1:50700029-50977555 GCF_950295315.1 Erinaceus europaeus | reverse complement strand
CACATTCCCTGAACTTTGCCTCTCTTTATTAGAGCTGTATGATAACAAGTCTCCAACATGATCTCCAGAAATCTCTATCTCATGACATTCATATCTAACCCTACAACTTTCATATCCTTTTACAGACCCCCCTTTTCTAAACTTTTATTAGTGATTTAATAGCGATTAACAAGATTGTGAGATAACAAGGGTATAATTCCATACAGCTCTCACCACTACAGTTCCCTGTCCCATCCCCTTCATTGGAAACGTCTCTATTCTTTTTTTAATAGCTATTTTCTTCTTTTTTTTTAAATTTATTGAGGGGGATTAATGGTTTACAGTGAACAGTAAAATACAATAGTTTGTACATGTGTAATATTTCTCAGTTTTCCACACAACAACTTAACCTCCTCTAGGTCCTCCTCTACCGTCATGAAGTTATGCCCTGCAGGTGGGGAGCTGGAGCTCAAACCTAGGTCTTTGATCATGGTAATATATGTGTTTAACCAGGTGTGTCACAGCCTGGCCAGGGGCTTACTTTTTAAGAAAAAATATATATATTTATAAAAAAAAAGAGATATATTTATAGGTCCCGGTGGTATAGTGTAGTGGATTAAGTATTGGACTTTCAAGCATGAGGTCATTAGGTCAATCCCCAGCATCTCATATGCCAGAGATGCTCTGGGTCTTTTGTTATCTCATAAATCAATCGACCAATCTTTAAAAAATAAATTTTTTGTTTATGTTAAACCTTTGCAATTTTAGTCTTTGTTTATTAGAGCAGGTAGAGTTAACCAATATAGTTACCTAAGTTAAGCAGTATTTAATCTTATTAGACATAATATTTATACACGTAAACATTCATTATATATGCATAAGCTCAGAAATACACATAGCTATTTTTATCAAGTACACATAACTATTTTTCCTCTTTATGTTGCCAGTTGGACTGTAAACTTTGGTAATCCTCCTATAGTACAATTTGAAGATCCATATCAAAATCCTTAATTGTATGCTTACCTTTGACCTATTTCTAGGAATACCTCTTGAGTAAATACTCACTACTGATGTGTGCAGAGATTCATCAGAAAATACCATTAAGCAGGTCACAATTTACATAACAGGAGTCCAGAAAGAGGCAAAAGGCAGCAATAATATGTGAAGAAATAATAGCTGAAAACTTTCCAAATATGATGAAAGCTTATAAACATCCAAGCTTAACTGTCCAAGTAAGATGAAAAAAAAAAAAGACACCAAGTCACACTACAATCACATAGTTATAAGTAAAATACAGCAAATAAATGCTCAAAGGATCAAGAAAGTAACCCATTACAAACAAAGGAATTTACAAAAAAAAAAAAGAGAGCCAATATGTCATAGTAAACCACAGATTTCAGATGGTAGTGCTAAAAGAAAAAGACCGTCAAGCAAGAGCTCCATGCCTGTGAAAATGATTATTCAAAAGTAGAGAAATTAAGATACTCTAGATAAACTGAAAGTAAAAAGTTGTTAGCAAACCCATCTGCAAGAATCCAGCTGAAACAGAATAATAGTAGACCATATGAATAAAAAAGTATGAATAGAGTGACTAAAAACAACTTTTTTTTAATTTTTTAATATTTATTTATTTATCCCCTTTTTGTTGCCCTTGTTTTATTGTTGTAGTTATTGCTGTTGTCTGTCTTCGTTGTTGGATAAGACAGAGAGAAATGGAGAGAGGGAGAGAAAGATAGACACCTGCAGACCTGCTTCACCACTTGTGAAGCGACTCCCCTGCAGGTGGAGAGCCAGGAGCTCAAACTGGGATCCTTAAGCCGGTCCTTGGGCTTTGCGCCACGTGCGCTTAACTCACTGCACTACCACCTGACTCCCTGAAAACAACTATTAAGGGAAATGTTAAAGAAAATATAGGCACTGGCAAGATAGCTCAACTTCAGTGCCCCTCTTTATCATGAACATCACACAGGTTCAAACCTGACTCTCACTTAGGAGAAAGTTTGAGTGCTGTAGTATATCTTATCCATATCCATATCTATCTTTCTATCCATTTATCTAGGAAAATAGTTTATTTGGCTTGGTGTAGTGAAGTCTCAGTGATGGCAATAGATATATGATAGATATAAATATTTTACTTTTAACTCCTTTTGTCTCCTATTTGATTTCAAAGACAATTTTATAGAACAACTTAATTCAGTGTTGATGGGCACACTATGTATATTTGCCTCCAGGTTTATTGTTGGGGCTCAGTACCTGCTCTAATTTCTGGAACCATCCGTTCCACCCTGGTTCCATGGCTGCCAGTTCTTAGCAACATCGCCCTGCCAGATATTCGTCGGCATGCGGCATCATCTAAGTTCATTTCCCACGTCTACGCTCGACCGGACCTGCCAATATACGCGGATATCTTCGCCCACCCTGTCCAACGCTTGACGTCTCGTCACCCAATCTGGTCCCCTACGCCTACACTTAACTTCTCTGTTCCAGTCTCTTGGAAACAGAGTTGGCAGTCAGCTGAGGTAAAGAACAAACACCTCATCACAGACCCCTGCAAGCTCAACCCGGCTTTGACCTGGCACGTTATGATTGGGCCCTCCTCAATCGCTATCGAACAGGCCATGGCCGGTGCGCCGCTATGTTCCATCGCTGGGGAGCCAGAGATGACCCAAACTGCCCCTGCGGCTACAGACAGACTATGACCCACATAGTCAACGACTGCCACCTCTCCAGATTCAAAGGAGGTCTCGAAACTTTACATCAGGCTCAGCCTGATGCTGTTGACTGGCTACGGAAGAAGGGCAAACGTTAGAAGAAGAACCTGCTCTATGAATCCATTGCTCCTGGCATCCATCTTTTTTCCATTGTTGTTGTTATTATTGTTGTTGTTGTTGTTGGATAGGACAGAGAGAAGCTGAGAGAGGAGGGGAAGACAGAGATGGGGAGAGAAAGATACACAACTACAGACCTGCTTCACTTCTAGCAAACTGACCCCTCTGCAGGGGGGGAGTTGGGGGCTCAAACTGGGATCCTTGCACCTTGTACTATGTGTGTTTAACCCAGTGTGCTAACATCCAGCCCCACAAAGTATTTTTATGACAATAATACCATAAAAGAGAAAGAACTATATAGGATCAAAGTTCTGCATAGCACTGTAGTTAAATTGTTACTATCTGAACTAGGTAGCTTAAGATATTAATTGTAGCCCAAAGAATAGTCACTGAAAACTAAAAATATAATAAGAGAGGTAAGAATTAAAATAGTATAGAAAAAACTTGCTAAGAAATAAGACAGGAAGGGCTGGGGAGACATCATAATGGTTATGCAAAAGACTTTCATAACTGAGGCTCAGAGCTCCCAGGTTCAATCCCTGGCACCACTGTAAGCCAGAGCAGTGCTCAGGTAAGAGAAAAGAAGGAAGCAGACATTAGAGGAGTAATACAATCACAAAAGATAGAAAGCAAATTGGAAAATGTCAAGTTGAATTTATTTTAACAGAAATTATATGTAAATTATTTTACCTACCTTATTAAAATCCACAAATGAACGGAATAAAAGATGTGACAGTGCTTATAAGTGAAATAGTTTAGATTCATAGACTCAAAGACTCATCGACTCATCAGTTATACTTAAGAAAAGTGGAGATAGTATATGATTATGCAAAAAGATTTTAGTGCCTGAGGCTCTGACATCTCAAGTTGAATCTCCAGCCCTACCATAAGACAGAGCTAAACAGGACTCTGATAGAAAACAAAAACAAAACAGGAAGAACAGAAATAGGTATATTTTGCAGACAGTAGCCAAATAAGAGTTAGATTGCCTATATTATTATTTATAGATTTATTTGTTTCTTAGTGAGAGGAGAGACAAAGCATTACTCTGGCACATGCAATGCTAGAGATTGAACTCAAGACCTTATGTTTGAGAGTTCAATGTTTTCAGCACTGTGCCGAACTTTGATGCCTGAGTTGCACAGCAGATGTCATCGGCGTAGATGAACTTCCTTGAAGAAGTTTCTGGGAGGTCATTGATGTAAATATTAAATAGTGTAGGAGCCAGAACAGAGCCCTGGGGGAGGCCACTTGAGACAAGTCTCCATCTGCTAGACTTGTCACCCAGATGCACCCGGAATCTTCTGTTTTGAAGAAGAAACGATATAGTGTTGGCCACCCATGGAGGCAGGCATCTTGAGATCTTGACTAGGAGACCACGGTGCCAAACACTCACGAAAGACATGTCTCTGATATCTGATTACTGTAAAAAATGGCAACTAATCCCCAGCACTGCAAAAACGGTATCATCTGTTTTCCATCTACACCATGCCTCGGCCTCGCGTGAGCTTAATGTGCAGCTTGGCGATACGAGAATCCGGCATGAAGCCCAGCCAGTCTATCTTGACGTTACTCTCGATCGCACCCTGTCATTTCACGAACATCTCATAAAAAATGCAGCAAAGGTGGGCACGAGGAATAACATCATTGCAAGACTGGCCAGCTCCTCCTGGGGCGCGAGCGCTTCCACACTACGATCATCATCTCTGGCATTATGCTATTCCACTGCAGAATACTGTGCCCCAGTATGGTTCCGTAGCCCCCATGTCCACTTGGTTGATCCCAAATTATATTCCTCCATGAGGAGAATTTCTGGAACCATCCGTTCCACCCCGGTTCCATGGCTGCCAGTTCTTAGCAACATCGCCCCGCCAGATATTCGTCGGGATGCAGCATCATCTAAGTTCATTTCCCACGTCTACGCTCGACCGGACCTGCCAATATACGCGGATATCTTCGCCCACCCTGTCCAACGCTTGACATCTCGTCACCCAATCTGGTCCCCTACGCCTACACTGAACTTCTCTGTTCCAGACTCTTGGAAACAGAGTTGGCAGTCAGCTGAGGTAAAGAACAAACACCTCATCACAGACCCCTGCAAGCGTCAACCCGGCTTTGACCTAGCACGTTATGATTGGGCCCTCCTCAATCACTATCGAACAGGCCATGGCCGGTGCGCCACTATGTTCCATTGCTGGGGAGCCAGAGACGACCCAAACTGCCCCTGCGGCTCCAGACAGACTATGATCCACATAGTCAATGACTGCCACCTCTCCAGATTCAAAGGAGGTCTCGAAACTTTACATCAGGCTCAACCTGACGCTGTTGACTGGCTACGGAAGAAGGGCAAACGCTAGAAGAAGAAGCACTGTGCCAACTGCCAGGCTATATTAAAGGTAAGATGGTACACGCAGTAGAACTCACACATTACCATGTACAGAGAGCACTGTTCCAACTTTCAGACTCTACCTGCAGGAGGAAAGCTTCATGAGCATTGCAACTGTCTTTCTATCTCTCTCCCTTTCTCTTCTTTTAAATATATTTTTATTAGTGATTTAATTTTCTCTTCTTCTCTATCTTCCCCTTCTCAATTTCTGTCTACTTCTATTAAAAAAAGAAAGGGGGGATAGAAAAGGGAAAGGGGGAAATGACTACTGAGAGGAAGATTCATAATTCAAGTACTGAAACCCAATGATAAACCTGGTGGCGATAAAAAAAAATAATAAAGTGAATAAAGGTATAAGAGATGGTTAGCTCTTTTCTTCAAAGGAGCATGAACAGAGCAACTGTTTGGGAGAGAATCTGAGGATCTCCACTGGATGATTAGCTAGCACTACAAATAACTATTATCTGACCTAAAGAATACAGAACACCTGTGCTCACTAGTTCTTTATTCTCTTCCTTTCCTTACTTATACAACAGGGAGATTGTGAGCTCTGAAGCCCAGCCCAAAAGTGGAGGAGACAGTTCTGCATCAGGAATAAATGAAGGGAGAAGGGTGAGAGGTGTGTGCTGCTGCCTGATGGCCACTGTTAGCTGCACACCCTTTTGCAAAAGAATAAATGCCTTGCTTCAACTCCTTATCTTTTGCTTTGACAAGTAATTTAATTGGACATTATTTATAACAGAAGTAAACTAAATAAAGACTTTAAGAGGGGTTGGGGAGACAGCATGATGGTTATGCATGACTGAGGCTCTGAGGTCCCAGGTTCAGTCCCCAGCACCACCATAAACCAGAGCTGAGTAGTGCTCTAGTCTCTGTGTGTGTGTGTCTCTCTCTCTGGTAAAAATTAAATTTAAAAAGACTTTAAGATAAAAAGTGTAGTAAAGATAAAGAGGCTTTGGCCTGCCTACTTCTTTATATATTTTTAATATCAATCACTTGTCAGATACATAATGAACAAATATCTTCTCCAAGCCTGGTTGCCTTTCTATCTCTGTATATTTTCTTTTAATATGTAAAAGATTTCTAAGTTGATGTAGCCATATTTGTTTACCCTTGCTTTAGTTTTTCTAAAAATAACTTTTAGAACCTCTCCAAAGGAACTAAGTTTTAGATAGATATAAAAATGATAGAAAACTCAAATGACTAAAATCCAGAATGAAAGAGGGAACCGGCAGCAGGAACTGGCACCATTACACGAAAGGACACTGTGGACAACTGTGTTGCAAAAAAATTGAGAACTTACATGGAAACTCAAGGTACTGAAAGTAATTCAAGTGGAAGAAATTCGATAGAGACCTATAACAAGATTGGTTTAGTAACTAAAATTCTACCACCAACAAAAAAGCCCAAACCCAGACAATTTCACAGGTGGTTTTCTACCACACATTTAAAGAACTAATGCCAATTTTTCCACTAACATTTCCAGAGAGAGAGAGAGAGAGAGAGAGAGAGAAAAGATCACTGGCCAAGTCATTCTATACAGCCAGCATTATCTGACACCAAAACCAAAGAAAGAAATCACATAAGGAAAAAAACTTACAGACCAGTATTTCCTAAGAATATAGACACAAATTGCAAACAATATATAAAACAGCTTGTATGGCTTTTTAGACTATAAGTACAAACTACTGGCTGACAGAAGGAAAGAAGGAGTTGCATATGCAGACAAAGGAAGTTGATAGATTTGGGCTGGCCACCATAATGTAGTATATACAGAGGTTAATTTAGAAGGCTGTACATCTGACACCTATATGACATTATAAATCAATGTAACTCGAATTTCAAAAGAATAAAAACAGGGAGGAAAAGAGTAAGTATATTAAAGAGAGCTCAGTTATCAAACAGTAATGCATGATTGAAATTAAATGTAGAGAACTAGGAGGCAGTTCACCTGATAGAGTGCACTTTACCATGCCAGTTCTAGGTTCTAGGTTCTAAGTTCAAGCTCCTAACCACTACATGGGAGCACCATACAAAGGGAAATCTTCACAAGTGATTGAGTGGAGTATTGTTATGGTTTCTCTCTTTCCCTCTCTGTCTCTCTCTCTTAATGTGAAAAAGTCTGTCCTGAGATAGTTGAGCGGTAGCACAGTGGGTTAAGTGCACGTGGTGCAAAGTGCAAGGACTGAGTAAGGATCCCCGTTGGAGCCCCAGCTCCCCACCTGCAGGGAGTCGCTTCACAGGCAATGAAGCAGGTCTGCAGGTGTCGATCTTTCTCTCCCCTTCCTCTCTCCATTTCTCTCTGTCCTATCCAACGACGACGAAAACAATAATAACTACAACAATAGAAAACAAGGGCAACAAAAAGGAACAAATAAATTAAATAAACAAATTATTATTTTAAAGTCTTCCCTTAATAGTAGAATCCCACATGATAGGATGCCCCAGCCCAAGAAGAATACATTCTGTGGCTCTGGGTTTGGGTTCAATCCCAGCACTAAACAGAGTAGTGCTCTGGTCTATCTCTCTCTCTCCCTCTCTCTCTGTTTCCCTGTCTCATTTTTTTTCTTCCTTTCTCAAAAACAAATACATAAATAAACTTTTAAAAGAAATAAATAGGGCCAATAAGATAACCCACTTGGAAAATGTGTTTGTTTTGTCATGAGCAAGATCCAGGTATGATCCTGGTTCCCACTGTACTGAGAAAAGCTTTAGTCTTTTTCTGTAGCTCTATCACTGTCATTCTATCTGAAAAAGTCAATCTGAAGTGGTAAAGTCCCAGTATTGACCAAAACAAACAAACAAGCAAAATCAGAAAGAAGTAGTCAATAGCACTCCTTATAAAAACTGAGCAAAACAATTTTTAAAAGACAATAATTGTCATTAATATAAAAAAGTTCAAATATGGAAAGCAACAAACTATAACAACAAAAAGGGTAAATGGATTCTTTAAATTTAATAATTTCAGAAGTAAAGAGACACTATAACTGCCCCATCACCATCTCAATACAGTAGGGCTGCTTTCCTATAAGGAGGTAACCTAGAAACCAAAAAGTAGATCAAAACAAATCTGCAAGATCATGATCACACAAAGACCTACCTGCCTTTCTACATGGTTGAAATAACAGAAGGATGTGTGGTTAACCATTTGATACTGAACTGGTTAACAAAAATCTTGGGATTGGTAAGGAAAGAAATATTAATTCTGGCTCTAAACCCAAATGCATTCTTTTAGACTAGAGTTACATTTGCAAAGCATAAAATGTTTCATTTACAAAATGGGAATGATATTAACAATAGTTGCTTTAGGTCCAGGAGATAACTACTTTGTCCAGCATATGGAGGAGGCCCAGAATTTGAGTCCTGACACCACATGAGACTGCTCTATGAACCATGGGTCAGTACTGTGGTTTCTCTCCCTCTCTCTCACTCACCTACTTACTCTATCTAAAATTAAAAAAATGAGAATGCTGGCCCTTGAGACATGGTGTCATGCATGCAAACAACTCTAGTGTCACATTTTAAATAATTTCATCATAGACAACGGAGTAATAGGCATTGCTGATAAACACAAGTACTCACCAGATACCTGGTAGAGGATTAAGCAACAGACAAATTTATCACTACCAATCACATGAGCACCAATAATAAAGCAGACTTATATTAAACTAGTTGATAATCCAAGTCACTAGAGAGTCACTCTAGGAATGGCTTCTGAACCTGACAAAGAACAAAACATATATATAAGACACCTCGACAGTTTCCCTAAAGAACAAATGTGATGCAAGAATAGCAGTTTCAGTACATATACTTAGGCCACGCAGTGCATTCTCCTATCAGACTTACTCTTTAATGGACAATAAGCAAAATAATAAACAATTATTTGTATGAGTTTACACTGTGCAGCATATGTACACAGATGATTATTGAATAATATTTTTATTACTCAAAGTATAAAATATACACATTCAAGTTGTGAAATATAGCTGCATTATCTATTAAATATTAAAGAGGTCATTATAAGAAATTAGACAAGGGAACATACTACTTCAAGATGTACATTCTAAATAGAGAGGAAAACACTGGGGATCATAAATCTTGAAACATCTATAATTCAAATTATTGGAATTTTTTGTAATTGTGACATTCAGAAAAGAATAAATCTTATCTGCAAAGAAATCTTCAAAAACGCTTATTAAAATCATGACAAACTAAAATTCTCACTCTCAAGACACTTCATTTAAAAAAAATTTTTATTTAGGGAGTCGGGCTGTAGCGCAGCGGGTTAAGCGCAGGTGGGGCAAAGCACAAGGACCGGCATAAGGATCCCGGTTCGAACCCCGGCTCCCCACCTGCAGGGGAGTCGCTTCACAGGCGGTGAAGCAGGTCTGCAGGTGTCTATCTTTCTCTCCACCTCTCTGTCTTCCCCTCCTCTCTCCATTTCTCTCTGTCCTATCCAACAACGACAACAACAATAATAACTACAACAATAAAAAAAATTATTTATAAAAAAGAAACACTGACAAAACCATAGGATAAAAGGAGTACAACTCCACACAATTCCCACCACCAGAACTCTGTATCCCATTCCCTTCCCTGATAGCTTTCCTGTTCTTTACCCCTCTGGGAGTACAGAAGGTGGAAGGAAGGTCTGGATTCTGATAAGACATACACACACACACACACACACACACACACACACACACACACACACACCCTGCCAACGAGTGGGCAAAAATAAAATATCTCTTAAAGATATATGACTGTTCATGCAAGATTTGGGTTCTTGTACTTACAGTTCTCCATAATGCAAGTAACATAAGCTTCACTCTGTCACCTAAGTTCCAGATTCCACACTTAGTTCCAGACCTCTAATTGCATCTTTGTTCAAAGATAACACAGAGTGATAAGGCTTTATTGCCACAGTTCTGATGTCAGAAACAGGGAGGGAGGGAGAGAGGGAGAGGGAGAGGGAGAGGGAGAGGGAGAGGGAGAGGGAGAGGGAGAGGGAGAGGGAGAGGGAGAGGGAGAGGGAGAGGGAGAGGGAGAGGGAGAGGGAGAGGGAGAGGGAGAGGGAGAGGGAGAGGGAGAGGGAGAGAGATGGACTGGGTTGTGGTTTGGGTCTCCTTGCAATGTTCCTACTCCTGACCACAGAATGTGAGGTCGGATCTACAGGTTTGCAGAGGTCACACAGGCTCCTTAGCTAAATAAGGGCACCAGATCACATCAATCTATGGGGTTTACAGTCAGCAATATTTATACACCTTTCCCATATTAAGGAGCTACTCTCTTCCCTTATCCAACTTTCTGGTCCTTATTCCAGCCCTGACGTCATCTACCTAGACAATAACTTGGATCCACCTACATATCAGATTTCAGGCTCAGGGAAAAAAAGAAAAAGGACAAAAGGGGGTCGGGCGGTGGCGCAGTGGGTTAAGTGCATGTGGCGCAAAGCGCAAGGACCGGCGTAAGGATCCTGGTTCGAGCCCCCGGCTCCCCACCTGCGGGGAGTTGCTTCACAGGCGGTGAAGCAGGTCTGCAGGTGTCTATTTTTCTCTGCCCATCTCTGTCTTCCTCTCCTCTCTCCATTTATCTCTGTCTTATCCAACAATGAACAACATCAACAATGGCAATAATAACCACGAGGCTACAACAACAAGGGCAACAAAAAGGGGGGAAAATGGCCTCCAGGAGCAGTGGATTCATGGTGCAGGCACCGAGCCCAGCAATAACCCTGGAGGGAAAAAAAAAAAAAAAAAAGAAAAAGGACAAAAAAAATAGTATAGCCACAGGCCCCTTGGAATATAACTAAAATATGCCTACTAGTTATCTACAAAATGGAGGACCCCCCACCTCTTCATCTACAATATTCTAGCCTTTAGGTCCATGATTAGTCAAAAATGTGTTTGGCTTTATATGTTAACTCTCTTTTCAGCCACCAGGTTCCAGATGCTAACATGATGCCGACCAGACTTCCCTGGACAGACAACTTCACCAATATGTCCTGGAGCTCAGCTTCCCCAGAACCCTTCCCCACTAAGGAAATAGAGAGACAGGCTGGGATTATGGGTGGACCTGTCAACACCCATGTTCAACGGGGAAGTGATTATAGAAGCCAGACCTTCCACCTTCTGCATCCCACAATGACCTTGAGTCCATACTCCCAGAGGGTTAAAGAATAGGAAAGCTATCAGGGGAGGGGGTGGGATACAGAGTTCCGGTTGTGGGAATTGTGTGGAGTTGTACCCTTCTTATCCTGTGGTTTAGTCAATGTTTCCTTTTTATAAATAAAAAATATAAATAAAAAAAGAAAAATGGAATTTCTTTTAAGTTGATAATTGAGGCTGAAGTCTTCAGTTTGTCCTATTTCAGTTTTCAAAATGGAATATGAATACATAATTCACATGGAAATGAATCATATTCATGGGATAAGTTCTTAAAATTGCACATCAAAATTTGTGCAATTCTGGACAGAATTTAGTCCCCAGAAGAATCAATTAATATAAATATAGCATCCACAACTGGAAGTGATTATGCTTAGTGAAATAGACGAAAGATAACTTACTAGATGGTTTCACTCATATATGGAAGCTAGAGATCTGATACATAGGAGCTTGGAAAAAAAAAAAACAGAAGCAAGCAACCATTAAGACTTGTAAGAACTTTCTACCTTCTGCACCCCCAAAAGGATATTTGGTCCATACTCCCAGAGAGATAAAGAATAGGGAAACTTCCCATGGAGGGGGTGGGATACAGAACTCTGGTAGTGGGAATTGTATGGAATTGTACTCCTCTTATCCCACAAACTTGTTGATGATTATTTTCATCAGATTTTAAAGAAAGGACTGTTAAAAAATATAGTAGTAGGGGCTGGGTAGTGACACACCTGGTTGAACACACACATTACCATGCACAAGGACACAGGTTCAAGCTTCTGCCCCCCATGTAGGGTGGGGGAAAGCTTCATGATTGGTGAATCAGTGCTAGAGGTGTCTCTCTTTTTCTCTCTCCTTCTCTGTCTCTCTGTCCTATCAACTAAAAGAAAGAAAAAATGATCACTGGAGGTGGTAGATTCCTCATGTAGGTACTAAACCCCAGTGTCAACCCTGGTGGTAATAAAATAAATAAATAGAATTTTTAAAATGTTATAGTAATATTAACAATGTAATATGCATTTTATAGTTTAGGTAAGCTTCAAAAATCCTAAAATATCTTTTGAAGAAATATTATTATTATTATTATTCATTATTACCTCCAGGGTTACCTCTGGGGCTTTGTGCCTGCACTACAAATCCACTATTCCTGGAGGCCATTGTTTCCATTTTATTGAAACTGAGAAACTGAGAGGAGAAGGGAAGATGAAGGGGGGAGAGAAAGATAAGTAACTGCAGACCTATATCACTACTTGTGAAGTGTTCCCCCTGCAGGTGGGGACCTGGGGTTTAAACCGGGATCCTTTTGTGAGTCCTTGCACTTTGCTCTTAACCCAGTGTGCCACAGCCTGAACCCCCAAAAGAAACTATTATCATCATTTTACTATTTATTTATTATTTGTCACCACATTTATCACTGGGTGTTGGTGCCTGCACAATGACTCCACAATTTCCAGTAGTCATTCTACTTCTTTCCTTTTTTCTCTCTTTTCTAATAGAGACAGAGAGAAATAGAGAGAGAAAATGCCATACTATTCTACCACTAGCAAAACTTCCATCCCACAGTGGGGGATCAGGGACTTGAACCCAGGTCCTCATGCAAGTTAGCATTTTGATTCTGTTAGATGCACAACTGCTCTGCTACTTTTTTTTTAATTTTGTTGCTGGGACTTCACCATTCTGAGTTGACTTTTTCAAATAGAAGAAAGAGATGGAGACAAAAGATGTCACAGAACCAAATCTTCCTTCAGTGTGCTGGAGGCTAGGCTCGAACCTGGGCCTCACACATGGGAAAGTAAGTTTTATCTTAGTATGCTATCTTGCCAACCAGATACAATGATTATCTACATTTTCCAAAAGATGGAACTGTGGTGCATCACATCCAGTGTAATAAAGCTAAACTTAAATAACACATTTCTGTTTATGCCAAATGTATGTCTATGCTCAGGGCTTTTGTGTAGCCCAGATGAACGAGTTCTCCACCTCACAGCTTTCCTGGAAGATATAGATGAGAAAATAAATTATTGGAATTGTAAACCAATGAAGTATGTTTTGAAAGAAGATGAAAATATCAGCTTGGGGATTAAAAAAAAAAGTTATACAAAGAAGGTGCCATCTTAGCTTGAGCTGAAAGACTAAGAAAAGCAGAAGAAACAGATGGCAAGTCAAGGACCTGACCACACAGGAAACTGAAAGTTCAACATAGCTTAAGTGCAAAGTACAAATTAGGGAGTGGTAGAAAATGAAACTGCAGAAATAGGTAGGAAGCAGACTGAATATTTCATATGAAGCTGAAGAGTCTAGGAAGAATTACCATCAGAGACTTAAAGAAGCTGAACCATATGAATTAAACTCTGACATCAGTCAGCAATGTTTACTGGAAGCAAGAGACTAGAAGACTAGAGAAACCTAGGCAAAGTGAATACAGATAGAAACCGAAGGCTAGGGGTCAAAAATAAGGCATTGTTCAATGGAGATGTCACATCTACAATGTTTTTGAGCAAAGATATTAAATGGTCATATTTATTTATTCATATATGTACATATATACTGTTGGGGGCCAAATCCTGGGTCAGAGACTGTCTAGTGACTCGCCTGGTAGAGTGTACACATTACCACGTGTGAAGACAAGGGTTCAAACGCTTGGTCCCCATTTGGGGGAGGAGGGGTTTATATGGGTGATGGAGTAGTGCTACAGGTATCTCTCCTCCTCTCTGTCTCCCTCTCCCATCCTCTTCGCCTCTCTATTCTTCCCTGTCTCTTACCTTCTAGCAAAAAAAAAGAAAAAGAAGAAAAGAAGAGACCACCGATGAACAGTGAAGATAATAAGGCATCAAGCCCCACATGACAACTGTGGTGGAAAAATGAAAAGCTAAATCCCGGGCCTGTGGTGTCTGCAGTACCACCACGCCACTTTTCCAGCCCTGTGCCCATAGTTTTCTACAATCTGTAGGTCTTCTAAACTTCCCCACAATGGAGCTCACGCAACACTCGATAGTCTAGGATTTTTCTTTCTAAAAATAATTATTTTATGTCTTACAAATGAGACAAAGGTTCACATGAAAAAGAGAGGGGGTCTTTTGGTGGTGGGAATGGTGTTTATGTACACTCCTGGTAAAATGTAGTCATATAAATCACTAGTTAATTAATATGAGAGGGGGAAAATCAATTGTATGTCTCAAAGTTTTTCAAAACACAAACTGAATCTTTTTAATATATAGGCTGTGTATTTGATATGCGGAGTCTCTCAAAAGCCTAGACCAAGTAGATCAGAAGCAACCAATAGCACAGCTATATACAAGATACTGGGTACTGTACAGCAAACCCTAACAAAAGGACTTTTCAAAGTTAACCCAGTTACCAAATAATGTGATGATAACATTAACTATCGATTGTCTTTTTGAACCCTAAGACAGCAGGAACCTCACATCTCCACTATAGAGCCCCTACTTCCCCCAGTCCTGGAACCCTTGGATAGGGCCCACTTTCCCGTATGCCTCTCCCAATCCATATCAAATAATATTGCATCCGCTGATCACAACCTAACCAACGCAACGATTGCCACCTCAACATGCTTCACTTCAGACTGTGTCCAGAGACTTCACGTGTGGAATGACAACCCTTCAGCTTCATTACTCGGGTGAGACCTTTCCTTTCATAGTATACTCTAATTTTATCTCAGGTGGTTCACTTTCTAACAAAGTCCCAAAACCTAGATTTACACCAGTTTCTGTGTGAGAGAGCATATGTTCACACGTATCCATAAACTACAGCAAAATATATACCTGAAAGCAGAAGTACACTAGAGTTTGCAGTGAGTACCTCCCTAACACTTCCTCTCCACTATTCCAAGCTTTGGGTCCATGATTGCTCAACAATTTGTTTGGCTTCGTATGTTAACTCTCTTTTCAGTCACCAGGTTCCAGATGCCATCAGGATGCTGGCCAAGCTTCCCTGGATTGAAGACCCCACCAATGTGTCCTGGAGCTCAGCTTCCCCAGAGACCCACCCTACTAGGGAAAGAGAGAGGCAGACTGGGAGTATGGACCGACCAGTCAACGCCCATGTTCAGCGGGGAAGCAATTACAGAAGCCAGACCTTCTACCTTCTGCAACCCACAATGACCCTGGGTCCATGCTTCCAGAGGGATAGAGAATGGGAAAGCTATCAGGGGAGGGGGTGGGATATGGAGATTGGGTGGTGGGAATTGTGTAGAGTTGTACCCCTCCTACCCTATGGTTTTGTTAATTAAGCCCTTCTTAAATTAAAAAAAAAAGAGAGGGGGGGGGTGAGGAATCAGAGAACCATGCCAGCATATGCAGCAAAGAGAATCAAAATCTCTCTTTGCTCAGTCTTGTTATGCTTTCTACTAAGTTGACTAACGAAATCAAAGAAAATGTTAAATGTATAGTAAGGCATTGTCTCTCTCTTTTCTTAATTAGTGATTTAATATTGATTTACAAAATTACATGTCAACAGGGGTATAATTCCACACTGTTCCCACCACCAGAGTTCTGAATCCCTGATCCCTCCTCAGTTCTCCCAAGGTTGCAGACATGGGTTAACTATCACCTCTACAACTATCTGTCCATATTTATGCATTATTGCCCCTTTTTTCTTCCAGGTCCACTCCTCTCTTCCCCTCTACGACACTCATTACTAAGTCTAAAGGTTCCTCCTAATGGAGCTGGAGTTCAGAGGAAGGCATTGTCTCTCAGAGGTAAGAATTGCCCTTGTTGCTATCATTAAAAATCACAGATAGGGGGCCCGGTGGTGATGCATCTGGTTGAGTGCACATGTTACAGTGAGTAAGGACCCAGGTGCAAGGACTCAGGTTCAAACCCCATTTCCCACTTGCAGGGGAAAGCTTCATGAATGGTAAAGTGGGGCTGAAGGTATCTTTCTCTCTTTGTCTCTCTCCCCCTCTGTTTCCCCCTTCCGGCTATCTCTAGCCAATATATAAATAAAGATAATTTAAAAGTTTTAAAATCACAGATAACTGAATAGGAAAAATGGACTATTTTGTCTAGGAAACAAGTAAAGATGGGGAGTATATCTAGACAACAGAGACTAAAAAGCAAATGAGTCTTTTATTATGGGGAAAAACAGAATAAACAATGACAATAATAATACTGAGTTCTTGTTTTGTTTTAGAGATGACTAATCTAAAAAGATAAAGGCATACATTATAGTAAGCAGATTTCTCATTGGTTAAGTGTGTGAGTTATTAAAATAAGAGAAATATAGATTGCATAATAATGAGAAATAAAAAAGGAAGAGAGCTGTTAACTAGGTTCTATATTTAGCCCCTGGAGCTCCAATATCTGTAAGTAAAAATTTCTTTTTTAAATATTTCTTTTTTTAATTTTTATTTGTAAAAAGGAAACACTGACAAAAACCATAGGATAAGAGGGGTACAACTCCACACAATTCCCACCACCAGAACTCCGTATTCCATCCCCTCCCCTGATAGCTTTTCTATTCTTTATCCCTCTGGGAGTATAGACTCAGTAAAAAATTCTTAAAGGCAGAGGTGGGGGGAGAAGAGAGAGAGATCTTATCCATCACTCCCCCCCTGACCCCACCTCCCATTTCCCCATCAGGGATAGGAGTGATTCTCTCAGATGACTTCACACCAAGAAGCTAGGTCAAAACAGGCAGGAATTATAAACCTTCCAGTGATAATATTGACTTTTAGCCCCCACCACATCATCCATGATGGGACAATTCAGATATTACAAGGTTTTGTGATAGTTGCACCAATGAAAATAGAATCACTGGGTTAACGTGTCTGTGCAGAGGTTTTGGGGGACTGGAGCCTCCACATGGAATCCAACACCTCGGTCATTTTTGCCTGATTAACCATAGTACTTTTCCACCTAGTAAAATCACATTGCCCAGGGTAATGTAGTAATCTAAATAGATTTAAGGATTTTTCAGGAATAATCATATCATGCATATTTACAAGGGGGAAGGATGAATATGTGAAGTTGATGAATATACAATAATCATACACTATATACACACAAAGTATGGGGAAGAAACCTCACGAGGGGTTTGTTTTTTAGTATTTTTTTTCTTGTCTTTTTTTATTAGTGAGTTAATAATGGCTTACAAGACTATAAGATTACAAGGGTGTAGTTCCACACTGCACACCCCCCCCCAAAGTTTTGTGATACATTCCCACCCCCACCACCCTATGACAATCAGTCACTAAGTTTTTACTGTCTTAGAGACAGTTTGGTCACTTTTTTTTTCAAGTTCATGTGTATCAATGAGCATAAAGGAGACTAGCCTGTCTAGAGCTCCACTAGACTGTCTCCACAGACTAGGTCTGTCCAGCCAGGGGTGTGAGGTCCTGACACCTTCTGTCATGATATAGTCAGGGCCATTGATAAAAGAATGTAACAATGGGGCCAGAGAAATAGCATAATGGCTATGCAAAAAAGACTTTCATGCCTGAGACACCAAGGTACTAGATTCAGTTCCTTGCACCACCAGTTCTGAGCAGTGCTCTGGTTAAAGTAATGATGATGAAAACAAGAAAAGAAGGAGGGGAGACGAACACTGTCTTTGTTGCCAGGGAAGGGTTGTCATATACTTCATACCACAAACCCCTGGTTAGTTTGTTTTGGTTTTCGCTTTATTTTTTTAATTTATTTTTTAGTTTTTTTCTCCTCCAGAGAGTACATCTCAGCTTATTTTTCCTTTAAGAAAGATAAGGCATACAACTGCATACGTCTTATTTGATTACATCTAATATTTAATGTCATGCCTTACTTGACCAATTCCTTGCTGATTTGTCATTGGAAGACTAATCATATCATATACTTGGACTAACCACTGAGTGGAGAGTTCCCAGGGCCTGGTTGATCGATAGCCTACAAGTTCTGTGGAAATGCTAACTCGAACCTGTCATAAAAATTAAGTGTGGGGGCGGGCGGTGGCGCAGTGGATTAAGCGCACTTGGCGCAAAGCTCAGGCAAAGCGCAAGGACCCGCTTAAGGATCCCGATTCAGCACCCCTCTCCACCCCGGCTCCCCACCTGCAGGGGAGTCGCTTCACAGGCGGTGAAGCAGATCTGCAGGTGTCTATCTTTCTCTCTCCCTCTCTGTCTTCCCCTCCTCTCTCCATTTCTCTCTGTCCTATCCAACAACGAACAACATCAACAATGGCAATAATAATAACCACAACGAGGCTACAACAAGGACAACAAAAGGGGGAAAAAATGGCCTCCAGGAGCGGTGATTCATGGTACAGGCACCGAGCCCAGCAGTAACCCTGGAGGAAAAAAAAATAATAAGTGGAGACACTGACTGAGTTGACTTGTTTATCATCTACCTGTGAAAAAATCAAGTAGAGGGTAAGATTTCATAGCAGCTGAACCACTAGGAGAAGCATAATAATTTATCTCAGAAATGACAAAAAATATGCTCAATAAACCTAAAATGCTATCATTGTAGAGATAGAAACTTAGATTACCCTATGTGAAGTTTTTGTTTTGTTTTGTTTGATTTTAAAAAAGAAGAGATAGCTTGAGTAGATATTTTTCCAATATATGTGTCCAACTGATGGAGTTTGTGTGCAGAAGCTTATTTTTGTGACACGAGCAAAAACCAAGCTGGCTCATTGGGGTCCAGTCTTCAACAACATCATGGTTCAATTTGTATGAAGTATCCAGAATAAGCAAATTCACAGAGACAGAAAATAGGGGCCAGGCAGTAGCACACCTGGTTAAGTACACACATTACAGTGCACAAGGACCCAGGTTCAAGCTCCTGAGCCCCACCTGCAGGCAGAAAGCTTTACAAGTGGCTAAGCAAGGCTGTAGATGTCTCTCTGTCTCTTTCCCTCTCTATCTCCCCTCCCCTCTCAATTTCTCTCTGTTCCTATCCAATAATAGATAAAAATTTTAAAATACTTAAAAAATAAAAGAAAAAATAGAAAATAAATTAATGGCTGATGGATGACAAAGGCTAGAGGAGGAGAGGAGCAGAGAGTGACTTCCACCAGATACAAAATTGCTTTGGGTCATTTTCCTTCTTTTTTCTTTTCTTTTTTTTAATTAACTAATTTATTTATTATGGTTGTTCCTGGATTGGAAGAATAAACAATATTAAATGGCCATCCAAAAAAGCAATCTATAATTTTAATGCAATATCTATCAAGATCCCAATAGCATTTGTCAAGTAAACTGAAAACTTGTTCAAAAAAATGTTAGAACCACAAGAAACAAAAAAATATCCAAGGCACTTTAAAAAAAAAAGAATAAAAAGGATGTATCAACTTCAGTCTATATTACAAAGCAATAGTTATCAAAATAGTATAGCACTAAACTAAAAATGGACACTGGGGTCAATGGAACAGAACCAAGAGCCCAGAAATGAGTCTATACATATACAGCCAAGCCACCTAATATATGACAAATGGGCCAAAACATTCAATGGGGAAAAGAAGGTCTCTTCAACAAATAGTGCTGAAACAACTGGACAGCTACATGTAGAAAAATAAAACCAGATCATCATTTAATATCATGCACCAAAAACATATTAAAATGGATCAAAGATCTAGATACTAGACTAGAAGTTCTAAAATCTATAGAAGAAAGTATCAGTGAAACATTGCAGGACATGGTTGCAGACTTGAGCCCATGGGCATGTAAAATGAAGATAAAAGTACATAAAATGAAGATAAATGTACATCAAACTAAAAAATATCTGCAAGATACAAGGATACTCAGGCAACCCAGTAAATGGGAGAAGATTTTTACATATAACACATCAGGCAAGATGGATATCAAACATCTATAACAAACTGGTACAGTTCAACAAATGGAGGGGGGGGAAGTGAGCCAAATAAATGAATAGGCAGTTTTCTAAAGAATAGATAGATATGACCAAAAAACACATGAAGAAACGCTCCACTCTGGGAGTAGGGCGGTAATGCAGTGGGTTAAGCGCAGGTGGTGTAAAGCACAAGGACCGGCATAAGGATCCCAGTTCAAGCCCCCGGCTCCCCACATGCAAGGGAGTCGCTTCACAGGCGGTCAAGCAGGTCTTTCTATCTCGGTATTCCCCTCCTCTCTCCATTTCTCTCTGTCCTATCCAACAATGACAACAACAATAATAACTACAACAATAAAATAAGGGCAACAAAAGGGAATAAATAAATATTTTTAAAAAGAAATGTTCCATTTCACTTATCATCTGAGAAATTCAAATTAAACCTACACTGAGGCTCCATCTCACACCTGTGAGAGTGACCTATATCAACAAAATAGGAAATGACAGATGTTGTCCAGGTTATGGAGAAAGGCGGGCTCCATTGCACTGCTGGTAAGAATGCAAACTGGGGCAGGCCCCTGGAAGACTATATGGAGAGTCCTTACACAGATAAAAATGGAACTACTTTATGATCCAATAATACCGCTATTGGGTACTTACCCAAAGGGCACATAAACACTGACCCAGAGGGATATATGCATCCCTATACTCATAGCTGCATTGTTCACCATAGCCAAAGACTGGAAGCAGCCTAAATTTCCAGCAACAGGAGACTGGCTAAAGAAGTTATGAGGGGCCAGGTGGTGGCACACCTGGTTGAGCACACATGTCACAATGCGCAAGGACCCAAGTTTGAGCCACCAGTCTCCACCTACAGGGGGAAAGCTTTGCGAGTGGCGAAGCAGGAGCTGCAGGTGTCTCTCTGTCTCCCTTTCTATCTCCCCTCTTCCTCTTGATTTCTCTATCCAATAAATAAATAAAGATAATAAAAAAGAAGTTTGGAAATATAAACTCCATGAAATACTACTCTGCAATAAAAATCAGGTGATATTTTATCCTCTGGGACATAGTGGATGGAACTAGAGATGATTATGCTTAGCAAAATAAATAAAGAGGTGAAAAACAATGAATGATTTTCTTCGTATGTGGAATCTAGAGCACGGGAGTGCATGACCCTGAAAAAACAAACAAAAAGAAAACAGTCTCTAAGACTGTGAGAGCTATAATGGTTACCATTGGATGGCTGAGGGCACAGAATTTTGGAGGTAGATGTCGTGTGGAACAATATCCTGTATCCCTACAATCTTATAACTTACTATTAATCACAAAAAATGAAATAAAAAGTATCTATCTATTTTTCACTGCCACCAAGGTTTTTGCCGGGGTTTTGACACCTGCGTAATGCATCCACCGCTCCTGGTGCCTTTTAATTTTTTTTCTATTTTTTGATGAGACAAAAAGAAATTGAGGCAAAGTAGGATAAAAGGAATGGGGGTTAGATAGCATAATGGTTATGACTGAGGTTCTGAAATCCTAGCTCCCAGGTTCAGTTCCCCACACCACCATAAGCCAGAGCTGATCAGTGCTCTAGAGGGAGGTAGGGTGTCGGGGCACCTCTCCCCACAAGTAGGGACTGGGGACTTGAACTCGGGTACTTATGCATGATAACTTATGCATTCTAGTGAGTGCACCACTGCCTGGATCCACAGGTCATTTTTTAAAAAAACATTTTATTAATTTTAATGAGACAGATACAAAGAAAAAGATACAGAAAGAGACACCAGAGAGCACTGCTTAGCTCTGGCTTATGGTGGTGCTGTGGACTGAACCTGGGACCGCAGGCATGAAAGTCTTTTGCAGAACCATTATGCTATCTCCCCAGCCCCTACTGGGTTATTTTAAAGTGGATGTAGAACCAACGAGTTATATTCATATATCTACAATGCTTCCTTCATGACAGACTTCTCTATTCTTCCAATCAAGGACAGCAGTCTTTTAGAATTTGAGACCAACTAGGGGTAATCAGTTTGTTCTAGTTTACCTCAAACTGTAATCAATTTTAACACTGGAAGCTCCACATTCCAGTAATGGTCTTAGTACCAGATAAATTAGGATGACTAGGAACCCTAAGACCATTATATGGAGTAAAGGGTCCATGGAGAGCAGTGCCCTGTAGATAGGTCATGCTGTGCAGAGATTACTACAATTTGTTGAGCAAAAAAAAAAAAAAAAAAGGCCCCTTGGGGCTGGGGGTGGCACACTCAGTAAAGTGCACATCCTACTATGTGTGGAGGCCTGAGTTCAAGTTTCTGGTCCTCACTTACAAGGAAGAAGCTTCATGAGTGGTGCAGCAGTGCTGCAGGTTTCTCTCCCACTCTCTTCTCCCTTCATCTCTATCTTTGTCTAAAAAAAAAAAAAGAGAGAGAGAAAACAAAAGGCCACAGGGAGCAGTGGAGTCATTCATCTCATGTATGGGATGAGTCCCAGCTTCACCCTGGTGAGAAATGGAAAAACAAAATCTCGCCAATTTCCCCCTCAAGTTCTGGGGTTCACTGTTCCCTTTACCTATACTGAAAGAATGACCATAATTCAGAAACAATTTATGACAGAATATGATGTAATAGGTTAAAAAATCAAAAACCCTATCTCATTTGTTGAGATTCCTATCCCTCACATAATGGACACTTCCTGGAAATTCACAGCAAAATATAGAGTATAAGCAGAATCCTTGCTACTGAACTAAATGATAATTTCTAACTTGAAATCAAAACTCCTGATGAAAGTCTCCATTAATGAGAGGATCTTTTAAGTTTCCAGTACTTCTCTGGCTAAAAACTTCCCAGAAGATAAGTAAGTATAGCTTTCTTTCTGAAACATCAACTTGATAAAATTTATAAGCTGTGCCCCCAAATGAAACCTGACTTAGCAGGATGAGAGAAAATAGCATTTAAGGATTATTAATACTTGCCTTACCCTAGGAAGAAATAACATCCACTTGTAGTGGATGTTATTTCTCACACTACTTAAGAAAATGTATACTTTCTTTTATAATAAGACACATTAATGCTGAATTTGAGGAACCTCAGTAAAAAACCAGGGCTCTGTTCTGGCTCCTACGCTATTTAATATTTACATCAATGACCTCCCAGAAACTTCTTCAAGGAAGTTCATCTACACGATGACATCTGCTGTGCAACTCAGGCATCAAAGTTCAACATCCTTGAGGAAACACTCACGAAAGACATGTCTCTGATATCTGATTTCTGTAAAAAATGGCAACTAATCCCTAGCATTGCAAAAACGGTATCATCTGTTTTCCATCTACACCATGCCTCGGCCTCGCATGAGCTTAATGTGCAGCTTGGTGATACGAGAATCCGGCATGAAGCCCAGCCAGTCTATCTTGGCGTTACTCTCGATCGCACTCTGTCATTTCACAAACATCTCATAAAAACTGCAGCAAAGGTGGGCGCGAGGAATAACACCATTGCAAGACTGGCCAGCTCCTCCTGGGGCGTGAGTGCTTCCACACTATGATCATCATCTCTGGCATTATGCTATTCCACTGCAGAATACTGTGCCCCAGTATGGTTCCGTAGCCCCCATGTCCACTTGGTCGATTCCAAATTATATTCCTCCATGAGGATAATTTCTGGAACCATCCGTTCCACCCCGGTTCCATGGCTGCCAGTTCTTAGCAACATCGCCCCGCCAGATATTCGTCGGGATGCGGCATCATCTAAGTTCATTTCCCACGTCTACGCTCGACCGGACCTGCCAATATACGCGGATATCTTCGCCCACCCTGTCCAACGCTTGACGTCTCATCACCCAATCTGGTCCCCTACGCCTACACTGAACTTCTCTGTTCCAGTCTCTTGGAAACAGAGTTGGCAGTCAGCTGAGGTAAAGAACAAACACCTCATCACAGACCCCTGCAAGCGTCAACCCAGCTTTGACCTAGCACGTTATGATTGGGCCCTCCTCAATCGCTATCGAACAGGCCATGGCCGGTGCGCCGCTATGTTCCATCGCTGGGGAGCCAGAGACGACCCGAACTGCCCCTGCGGCTACAGACAGACAATGACCCACATAGTCAACGACTGCCACCTCTCCAGATTCAAAGGAGGTCTCGAAACTTTACATCAGGCTCAACCTGACGCTGTTGACTGGCTACGGAAGAAGGGCAAACGCTAGAAGAAGAAGTAAAAAACTTGATTGACCAAAGAAAGGTCTAAGGGGGGCAGGCAGCAGTGCAGTGGGTTAAGCACACATGATGCAAAGCCCATGGATTGGCATAAGGATCCTGGTTCGAGCCCCCGGCTCCCCACCTGCAGGGAGGTTGCTTCACAAGTAATGAAGCAGGCCTGCAGGTGTCTATCTTTCTCTCTCCCTCTCTGTCTTCCCCTCCTCTCTCGAGTTCTCTCTGTCCTATCCAACAACAATGACAACAATAATAAACAACAAGGGCAACAAAAGGGAAAAAATAGCCTCCAGGAGCAGTGGATTCGTAATGCAGGCACTGAACCCCAGTGATAACCCTGGAGACAAAAAAGAAAAGAAAAGAAAAGGTCTGACATGAACTTTCCCAGGAGTTTTATTCTGGCTCCTACATACTAAACAAGAAATATTAAAGGAAATGATAGATAAGTAGTATAGCTTTGTAGAAATGTCCCGTGTGAAAGAAAGAAGCACTGACAGGACAGCTCACCTGGGTGGGTTCTTGCTTTGCTTTGTCATGTGTATAATCCAGTTTCAACTTCAGCATTCACCACACTAGGGGAAGCTCTTGTGCTGCGGTGTCTTTTCCCTTTCTCCTTTCTCCTCTCTCTCTCTTTCTATATGAAAAAGTTGGCTTGTGTGGTGAAGCCCTAAAGACAATATATATATGTAAGTACATAGGCCTACCTTGAGAGCTAAGTTTCTATATAGCTAAACCTAGTAATGTCTTCAGATCAGTTGAAGCAGAATGCTTTACAAAATCAAACTAATTGGAAAATCTTTTCTCCAGTACTTATGTGAAGAAGATAATTACTATTTAATATGTCATGCCAGACATTTCCTCTTCACATGATGACCTTGTGGCTTCTTAGTCATTACACATACAAAAGGCATTTAACAAAAAAAAAAAAAAAAGGAAAAAATGACTCATATTTCTATGTTGGTTATAAGTTTTTAATAGGAAGAGAAACATTCCCTTTTTCTTTCTTTCTTCTTCCTCCTTTCTTTCCTATATAACTTAGCTACCCTCTTGGTTTTTGTGTGTGTGAGAGAGAAAAAGGAAGAGAGAAACGGCTTGACAGAGGTTAAAGATATTTTGTTGTTTGGAAGTCAAACACATGTTTATTACTCAATTAATAAATCCCTCATGACAATCATAGGATCATATTATTGTTTGTTCCAAGGTCACACTACATTGAATTTCTCCTCCAGCTTAAAATTGCTTCAGTTGAGTGCTGTCCTGCTTTCTCAGCAATATATTTTTTTTATCATGAACTAAAAGCCAAATTTCAGGCGGTTTCTATAATGAAACTTAAAGTAAAATCCCAGGTTTAAATGAATAGATTTAAACTTCACTCCCTAGGTAAAAGATGGGGAGGCAAATGATGGATTTGCTTCTGTCATCAGCTGCTCTAGTCCCTGAGGCTATATGCCTACATGCACGTCCAAACCCTCTTTGTAGAATAGATTACATCAAAATAATAGCTATCCAACAATGACAATAACAACAACAATAATAACTACAACAACAATAAAACAACAAGGACAACAAAAGGGTAGAAAAGAATTTTAAAAAATAATAGCACTGCCTCTTGTGCTATCCACATTATTCCTTTTTTTTTTTTTTTTTTTGCCATCAGAGTTATCGATGGGATTCAGTGCCAGTACTATAAATCCACTATTCCTTGTGGCCATTTTTCTCTTTTAGATTCTTTTATTCTTTTTTTCATTTTTTATTTATTTACAAAAAGGAAACACTGACAAAACCATAGGATAAGAGGGGTACAACTCCATACAATTCCCACCACCAGAACTCTATATCCCATCCCCTCCCTTGATAGCTTTCCTATTATTTAACTCTCTGGGAGTATGGACCCAAGGTCATTGTGGGATGCAGAAGGTTGAAGGTCTGGCTTCTGCAATTGCTTCCCAACTGAATATGGGCATTACCAGGTCAATCCATACTCCCAGCCTGCCTCTCTCTTTTCCTAGTAGGGCGGAGTTCTAGGGAATCAGAGTTCCAGGACATACTGGTTGGGTCATTTGTCCAGGGAAGTCTGGTTGGCATCATGCTAGCATCTGGAACCTGGTGGCTGAAAGAAAAGTTAACATATAAAGCCAAACAAGTTGTTGGCTAATCATGAACCTAAAGGCTAGAGTAGTGCACATGAAGAGTTGGAGGGGGGTTTCCATTTTTAGATAGCTAGTAGGCATATTTTAGTTATGTTCCAAAGGGCCTGTGGATATACTAGGTTTTTATTTTCCCTGAGCCTGACATCTGATATGCAGGTGAATCCTAGTTATTTTCTGCGGAGATGATGTCATGGCTGGAAAAAGGACCAGCAAGCTGTATCTGGGGAGAAGGTAGCTCCCAAATATGGGAAAGGTGTTTAAATATTGTTGACTGTAAACCCCATCGATCTGATCTGATCTGGGGCCCATATTCAACTTAGCAGCTTGTGTGACCTCTGTAACCCTGTAGATCTGAGATCACATTCTGTGGTCATGAGTAGGAACATTCCAAGTTGCCCCAATATCAGGACCCATCTTCTTCAGGTGTAGCATAGAGTATGTTGTCCAGCCTCTCTTTAGAGGATGGAAAATTCTCTACTATTGTTAATCCAAGTTGAGGGCAAGGTCATATGGGGGTCCACAGAGGGGTCTGTTTTGTTGTTCCTGATAGAGATGACCGGTAACAATGGAGAGAGGGATTTATTTGAGGTCTAGGCCCATCATGTCTGTTTAGGAATCTCAGGACTCCCCAACAAGGGTCCCAGCTGATGGGTGGCCTGATAGTGACTAAAGAATCATTGTTAAAATATGCTAGTCTCTTGCCCTTATTCAGTTTTTGCAGTCCTTGCTTTGATAAGGATATCTTGAGAGTAAATGAGGAAAGTATAATAGGAAATAGGTGAGACGGGTATCTAAGTCTAAGTAGACACTATTTCATTATGAACTTCATACTGACTCACTGTAGACTATTATGTACTTTTCCTTTCAGGTACGTATTTTGCCCTAATTTGTGGATACATGTGAACATATGCCCTGTCTCATGGGACCTGGTCTATATCTAGGTTTTGAGACTTTGTTAGGAAGTGAACGACCTGGAATGGAATTAGAGAATCCTATGAAAGGAAAGGTCTCACCTGAGTAATGAGGTTGAAGGGTTGACATCCCATGCCTGATGTCTCTGGACACAGTCTGAAGTGAAGCATACCAAGGTGGTACTCATTGCGTTTAGACTCTTTTATTCTTTCTAATTTTTATAAGCTAGGACAGAGAGAAATTGAGAGAGGAGGACACAAAAAGGGATGTGAAGCATCCCCCCTGCAGTTGGGGAGTTGGGGCTCAAACTGGGATTTTTTAGATGCTGATATGTGCGCTTAACTAGCTTCACCGCTGCCGCCTTCTGAATTATTCTTTAGGATTTTTCTCCTTCATTTTTGTACTTAGACCCCAGATGAACCTATTATAATCCAGATATTGTTTCATTTGACTAGTTTTCCCCCCTCCTCCACACACACACACACACACTCCCAGAAACAGTGCAAGTTTTAAGCTAGATATTGACAAGAAATTACAAACTCCAAATCCTAGTAGATAAAACAAAAAAAATCTATTTTTTGCTCCTATAATGTGTTCATTGGGGCCCTGGCCATCTGCTTTGATTACATTTACTACAACATAGCAGTTTAACGTTTTCTTTAACACTGGTCCAAATTTTAATTTGAGTAGGACTTTCTTTAGAAAGAAATTTTTTTTTCTTAAGCTGAATATGGGCCCCAGATCAGATCAAATAGATGAGGTTTACAGTCAACAATATTTATACACCTTTTCCTTATTTGGGAGCTACTCTCTTCCCTGATACAGCTTTCTGGTTCTTTTTTCAGCCATGACATCATCTCCCTAGACAATTACTTGTCTCCACTAGCATATCAGATGTCAGGCTCAGGTAAAAAAAAAAAAAACTAGCATAGTCATGGGCCCTTTGCAATATAACTAAAATAGGCCTACTAACTATCTACAAAACAGAGACGCCCCCCCCAACTCTTCATGTGAACTATTCCAGCCTTTAGGTTCATGATTAGTCAACAACTTGTTTGGCTTTATATGTTAACTTTTCTTTCAGCCACCAGGTTCCATGATGCCAACTGAACTTCACTGGACAGACAACTCCACCAATGTGTCCTGGAGCCTGGTTTCCCCAGAGCCCCACCCCACTAGGGAAAGAGAGAAATAGGCTGGGAGTATGGATTGACCTGTCAATGCCCATGTTCAGTGGAGAAGCAATTACAGAAGCCAGACGTCCCACCTTCTGCACCCCATAATGACCCTGGATCCATTTTCCGAGTGATAAAGAATAGAAAAGCTATCAGGGGAGAGGATGGGATATGGAGTTCTGGTGGTGGGAATTGTATGGAGTTGTACCCCTCTTATCCTGTGGTTTTTGTCAGTGTTTCCTTTATAAATAAAAATCATTTAAAAAAATTTTTTTAAATAAAAAATATATATTTCTGATTAAAGTCTTGGGATGCAACTAGAAAGACTGCCAATGTGGTGTTTTTCAAACTGGACCCTTCCTATCATAGTCATATTTATAATAAGTAACAAAAAAGAAATACTAGCTACAACTGATTGGGTCTCTTCATAGCCCCCTGGTTTGCTGAGGATTACTTTTGGGAATACTTAATTCAAGCTTTTCTTTCAGGGTGTTGGCACTTTCCCTTCTTGGATATGAATTTTACTAGACCAAATTCTATTATTTCTGGATTACATGTCAGTGATGGGAAATGAATTGAGTGCTTTGAGGAGAAAAAATGATCACCAGAAAGATGAACGAACCTATTGTCTTGGGTCACTAAAAGCAGTGGTTCTGGAAAAATCATTTATTGGGTTTTTCTGGGAAACCTATCTTCTTGGATACTCTTCAGAGTCATGATAAATTCATCCACAGTAGATGGGAGATATTTCTAGTGATATTCTGATTTCTTTTGACTCACTGACTTTCTTTACTATGTGGCAGTCAAATATAAAAACTCAGTTGAACTTTCAGTTTTCAAGCATTTGGAAAATGCTCAAATTTACATATTTGCTGTCTGTCATACGATAGACATTTCTGTGATAGATATACTGTTCCTACTATGTACTTAATAGCATTGTGTTCACAACATAACAATGATCAAAACTGGCATCATCCTACCTAGTAGAAGTCCCAATCCAGGGGAAGTGAGGTGAATTTATATATATGTGTAATGTAAGGATACAAAGTATACACAGGTTGCTGTAAGAATCTTATAGGTATAGATTAGGGAAGACTTTCAAAAGAAACAACATGCAACTGTAATCTCAGGAATAAGTAGATCTTAACTAGACAGAAAGTGAGCAAAGGCCCAGAGGTTGGAGACACATGAAATACTTGAAAAACCTGATATTAGAAAATAGATGTGAAAATGAGGGAGAGAGACATGGGTCTTTTAGGGGATACTTACATAGTAAAAGGGGATAAGGTTAAGGGGGTTGGCAAAAGCAAGGTCATGGATAATCTAGAATGTTAGAAAGTATGGTCTTTCCCTACCTTGAAGCCATTCTGACTTCCCTGGGCAGATGAACTCGCCAATTTGTCCTGGAACCTCACCTCTCTAGAGCCCTACCTCACTAGGGAAAAACAGAAACAGGATGGGGGTATGGATCAACCTGTAAATTCCCATGTCCAGTGCAGAACCAACTACTGAATCCAGACCTCCCACTTTCTGCACCCCATAAAGAATTTTGGTCCATACTCCCAGAGGGATAAACAATAGGGAAACTTCCAATGGAGAGGATGGGACATGGAACTCTGGTGGTGCGAACCGTGTGGAATTTTACCCCTGTTGTCTTACCATCTTGTCATTCAGTATTAAATCATTAATGAAAAATTAAAAGATGAAGAAAAAAAAAAAGAAAGTATGGTCTTTGCCTCCATGGGAATAGTCATTGAATAGGCTTCGTTTTGTTACCAGGACTTTTTTTTTTTTCCTCCTGGGGCTTTGCTCCTGGTCACACCACTCTCAGCTCTTAGTATCCACCTCCCTCCCTCCCTCCCTCCCTCCCTCCCTCCCTCCCTCCTTCCCTCCCTCCCTTCCTTCCTTCCTTTCTTCCTTCCTTTTTTATAGAGGCAGAGAGGGTGAGGAAGAAGAGAGAAACCACAGCATTTGTGAAACTCCCCCTTTACATGGTACTCTCAAGTGGTTGCAAACAACTCAAACATGGGTCTTCATACATGGTAAAGTGTATGTTCTACTGGGGGAGGCATCTCCAGGTGCCACATTGAGTGTTTTTTAACAGGGAAATTATTTGAACAAATTTGTTTCTGAAAACCATTCTGACTCTTATATTGGAAATAGATTGGAAAAGTCTAAGTTTGAAGATTAGAGATAGAAATATCAGTGCAGGGGCTACTTTGACATCCAGGTAATATCCTCAGATGCCTCTGCAGGGTGTCACACCCACTCTTGCAAGACTTCTAGATCCAACCAGCACCCCCAATACTAACTGCCACTGTTCGTAACAGAACCCCCTGCTTAGATTGGCTTTCTAAAAAGCCTGTCTGGGTGGAGCAGTGGCCTTTGCCTAGGAAGAAGCTAGAAATCTTAATAGAGCTTGTCCAAGAGCAATTGTCCTTGGGACAAATTCACCATTCCTGGAACCCATGGAATACTCCTGTCTTTGTGATTAAAAAGTGCTCGGGAAAATGGTGTCTCCTCCAAGATCTCCATGCGGTTAATAAAACCATGCAGGTTTGGGGCTCCAAAGGGGTTTGCCTCTTGCTTCTGTGATTCCCACGGGAATTCCAATCATAGCTATTGATATACAGGATTGTTTTTTCTCTATTCCCTTGCACCCACAAGATTGTAAACTTTTTGCCTTCTCTGTTCCTTCTATTAATAATGCCAGCCCTGCCGATAGATTTGAATGGGTGGTACTTCCCCAGGGCATGGCCAAGAGTCCTACTATTTGTCAAGAGGCTGTTAAATCTGCCCTTTTCCCATATATTCATAAGGGCCTTAAGGCTTTTAATTATATGGATAACGTCTCAATATGGGGAGAATTAGATACAGATCTCTCTGCCCTGTGTGATTTTCTTATCCCTGCCTTAAAGAAAAGTGGCCTTAATGTAGCTCCTGAGAAGGTACAGCGAATTACTCCAGTATCTTTCTTAGGCTCAGAGATTTCTCTAATGCAGGTTCATCCCTTAAAACCTTGTGTTACTTTTCCTTCTAATCTCACTCTTGCTTCTTTACAAAATTTTCTTGCAAATTGAAATTGGCTTAGGCAGTATCTTTATGTGCCTACTAGCTTCCTCCAACCGCTGTTTGATCTGTTAAAAGGAAACAAACAATCCTCCTCAAAGCATATATTATCCTCTGAAGCCTCCTTGGCACTGGAAAGGATTAACTAGGTTCTCCAGGACATGCATCTCATTTGGTTCTCCCCCTACTCTCCAGTAAATCTTCGAATCTTTAACTCCACCCCCACGATAGTGGGGCCACTGTGGCAAAAGCACTGCATTTTCAAATGGCTTAATACACCAGTAGGGGGATCTCCAAGACTTCTTACCGAGATTGATGCCTTAGCAACTATGATTCGCCAAGGAAGAAACAGATTGATTCAGGTCTTAGGAAGGGAACCGATTCAAGTATTCTTCCTTTTTCTCTCACAGATACCGAGTGGCTCATATGCCACCATTCTTGTTTTGCCATAAGTTTAATCTGTTTTCTAGGACACTTAGATAATCATTTTCCTACTAGTACCTAAACTTTTCTCTTGTGATCCGATCCCCTCTGCTCCTACAATCTTCACTGATGGTGGAAAAAAGGGAGATGCTGCCCTTATATATTATCTAGACAAGCAATATCCCAAATCTCTCTTTACTGAGCTTCCTGGTAATTCCCCTCAGTACAGAGAACTTTATGCTGTTTTCCTTGCATTAAAAGCTTTACCAGAATCCTTCAACCTTTTTTCTGACAGTGTGTATACTGTTAACTTACTTCCATGGCTTTCTCGTTCTTATGTGAGAATTGATGACAACCCACTTCCTCCTCTCTTAATTCAAATTGCCTCTATGCTCTGTTCTCGAACCCAACCACTATATGTTCAACACCTTCATTCCCACAGCCCTCTTCCTGGTCCCCTGTCAGAAGGGAATGCTGCAGCTGACTGCCTTGCCTCCACAGAAATTCTCCTAGCCTCTGTCTCTAATCCTGCTGACTTTCATTCCCTAACCCATGTTAATCTTAAAGGCCTTTGAGCTCGATTTCCTGATATACCTCTGGCACAGTTGAAATGTTTTCTTGCTACATGTTCCTCTTGTGCAGGTCCAATCAAGACATATTCTGTTCAAACTCTTGGGGTTAACCCCCGAGGCTTAAAAGCCAACGCTCTTTGGCATATTGATGTCACCCACTTACCCAACTTTGGCAAACAAAAATAGGTGTTTGTCTCAATTGATACCTTTTCTAAATTTATGTGGGCACCAGCTCAGAGAAAGCTCAAAAAAGCTTATAAGCCATATGCTTTCCTGTTTTGTTGTAATGGGTGTTCCTCTTCAAATTAAAATGGACAATTGACCTTCTTTTACCAGCAAACAATTTAAAGATTTTTGTTCCCTCTGGAACATTACTCATACTACAGGCATTCCCTATAATCCACAGGGACAAGGCATTATCAAGAGGGCCCATAAAACCCTTAAGGCTCAATTACATAAAGAAAAAAGGGGAATATAGTCCCCCAATATCCAGCTGGCAAAAGCCTTAACTACATTAAATCTCCATAATATTTACAAAAACTCGAACCAATCTTTTATTATTCTTCATTGGCAAACACCATCCACCCTCCCAGCTATTAAGGTCAAATGGAAAGTCCTACTCGATAAAATCTGGTAAGGGCCTGACCCCCTATTGACCATGGGGAGGGGTTTCACATGTGTGTTTCCACAGAATTACTCAAAACCTGTCTGGCTTCCTGCCTGCCATGTCTGGCAATACCCGCATGATAGCGCTGCTATCCTTGAGGGACAAGAAACACTGCAAGAGGACTGGCTGCAGGACATACCCCAGGACCCATAATACGACATGGCAGAATCTGAAAAATCTGGTTCACAGAACCCTCTCCCCCACCCCTTCTCTGAATATCTTATGCTATGACTGGCCAGTTGTGTTTTGCGAGTGAGCTGAATGACTAAAAAAAATTTTGATTTAGTTGAATGACCAAATTTTTTTTTGTATGACCCATTTTGCTCAGAGTACTCTGAAACTTAATTGACTTTATATAAAAATGCTGGATGCAGCCATGGTTTCTGGAGACGTCCAGAAACAGTCCAAAAAATTATTTTTCCCCTTTTGATTTTTTTTCTAAGTCTTGGTATAAATGTGAAATGTTTAGTCTTAAACTTTGTGAGTAAAGATGGTTCAACTAAGACAGTACAGATCTAAATTCGTGTTTGAAATGATATGTCTTCATAACAATAGTTTTTCTCCTCCTGTATGTTATAAACTACATGTATATGTGTGTGTTTCAAGTTGGTAAACATTAATTTAATGTTTAAAAGTATAACTTTGGAGCTACATTCTTACCAGGCAAGGTAAAATTAATTTGCTAAAGTAACTGAGTATTTAAGGTAAAAGTCTAAATATTCAATGTGACAATTCATCATCTCCAAAATTAAAATACAAATTCTCTACACAGGACATTTTTGGAGGGCCCCAAATAATGCCCTGTAAACTAATCTTGTGAAAATTAATCCACAACAAATCTGGCATCAATATGACATTGTAAATGTTAAAAAAAAAAAAAAAACACTGTCACTAACATGTGTTAACTCTCTAAGTAACCTGAGTTTGTTTAAAGGCCAAAGTAAAAAATAGTTAAAGACATATATATATATATATATATATGTATATATATATATTTAACTAAATTTGGTCTGAAGATCCTACTGTACAGAGACTCTACATGAGGTCACATAAGATGACCTTTAAACAAAATTATAAATATACTTAAACCAATTATAATCATCGAGTTATCAATTATAGTAAACTTCTAACTTGTTACAAGTTTTTTTTTTTTCACAAGTAAGTGATTACAGCTGTCAAGCCTTCACATGAAGACGCATCTGCTCGTATGGTAAGGTATTAAACTATAAGAAGTTCCTCCATATACAACTTATGTAAATTAACAACATTCACATATTTTTCTATACTTAACTGGTATATCTCGTTTTGCCACTATAGGCCTGCCTTTGTCAGCCAACAATTTAAAGACTTTTTAAAGACAACCCAACACTAACAATGGGATTTTCAAAGTTAACTCAATTACCAAATAATCTGATTATAGCAATAACTATCTATTGCCTTCTTAACCCTAAGGCAGCAGGAACCTCATGCTTCCTCTGTAAACCCTACATTTCTCCCAGTCCTGGAACCTCTAGGGTGGGGCTCACTTTCCTGCATGCTTCTCTCAATTCATACCAAATGATATTACATCTGCTGAACCCAACCTAATCAATGCAATGAGTACCACCTTGACATGCTTCACTTCGGATAGTGTACAGAGATGTTAGGTGTTGAATGTCAACCCTTCAGCCTCATTACTCAGGTGAGACCTTTCCTTTCTCATAGGACTCCTTAATTCCATTTCAGGTGGTTCACTTCCTAACAAAGTCCCAAACCGAGATATAGACCAGGTCCCATGAGATAGAGTATATGTTCACATGTATCCATAAATTAGGGTAAAATATATACCTGAAAGCAAAAATGCACAATAGTTTGCAGTGAGTCAATATATGCAACAAGCAAGTAGAAAGACCTAAAAAGACACCATAAAGATCCTAATGAAATAGTTTCTTAGACTTAGATACCCTCCTCACCTACTTCCTACTATACTTCTCTCAGTCACTTCAAAGCTAACCTTACCAAAGTAAGAACTGCAAAAGTTAAATAAGGGCAAGTGACCAGCATACTTTAACGATGACTCTTTAGTCACTATCAGGCTATCCCATCAGTTGGGGCCTTAGTTGGGGAGTCCTGAGATTCCCAAACAGACATGATGGGCCTAGACCTTCTTCTCTCCATAGTTACTGGTCATCTCCATCAGGATCAACACAATATACCCCTTTGTGGGCCCCTATAGGACCCTCCCCTCAATGTGGATTAACAATGGTAGAGAATATTCCATCCTCCAAAGGGAGACTAGACAACATACTCTATGCTCCACCTGACGAAGACGGGTCCTGAAATTGGGGCAGTTTGGAATGTTCCTACTCATGACCACAGAATGGAATCTCAGATCTACAGGGATGCAGAGATCCCATAGGCTCCTAAGCTGAATGAATATAGGCCCCAGATCAAACCAATGGGGTTTACAGTCAACAATATTTAAACACCATTCCCATATTTGGAAGCTACTCTCTTCCCTGATCCAGCTTCCTAGCCCTTTTCCCGGCCATGACATCATCTCCCCAGATAATAACTTGTCTCCACCAGCATATCAGATGTCAGGCTCAGGTAAAAAAAAACAAAAACAAACTAGTATAGTAATGGGCCCTTTGGAATATAACTAAAATAAGCCTACTAGCTAACTACAAAACAGAGATGCGCCAACTCTTCATCTGAACTATTCCAGCTTTTAGGTTCATGATTAGTCAACAACTTGTTTGGCTTTATATGTTAACTTTTCTTTCAGCCACCAGGTTCCAGATGCTAGCATGATGCCAACTGGACTTCACTGGACAGACAACTCCACCAATGTGTCCTGGAGCCTGGCTTCCCCAGAGCCCTACCCCACTAGGGAAAGAGAGAAATAGGCTGGGAGTATGGATTGACCTTTCAACACCTATGTTCAGTGGGGAAGCAATTACAGAAGCCAGACCTCCCACCTTCTGCACCCCATAATGACCCTGGATCCATTCTCCGAGTGATAAAGAATAGAAAAGCTATCAGGGGAGAGGATGGGATATGGAGTTCTGGAAATATGGTGGAAATTGTATGGAGTTGTACCCTCTTATCCTATGGTTTTTGTCAGTGTTTCCTTTTTATTAGTAAAAATTAAAAAAAAACATTAATCCCCCAATAAAGGGGCAAAACATTAAATAAAAGAAATGAAAAACTTAAATTTTCAAGTCAGAACAAACATATTTAGCAGAAAATAAATATTCATAGAGCTTTTTCCCCAACTTACCTAAAATTTACAAGACAGCAACCAAAGAAAACAAACAAACAAAAAAAATTAAACAATAGAAGCAACAGCTGCCTAAAATCTCATACAGTCAGTTTTGACTAGTGACTGTTTTCTAGACCAAATTTAGCTCTAGGGCTGGGTGGTGGTGCACCTGGTTGAGTACAAACATTATAGTGTGCAAGGACCCAGGTTCAAAGCCCTAATCCACACCTGCAGGGGGAATGCTTCCTGAACAGTGAAGCAGGGCTACAGGTGTCTCTCTGTTTCTCTCCCTATCTTCCCTTCCTCTCAATTTCTGGGTAGTTCTATCCATTAAGTAAATAAATTAAGATAATAAAAACTAAACTTTAAAAATTTCAGCTCCTAAAATTCTTTTTTCAATTTTTAAGTTATTTTTAGTTATTGGATAGAGACAGCCAGAAATTGAGAGGGGTAGGGGGTGACAGAGAGGGAGAGAGACAGACAGACACCTACAGCACTGTTTCACCACTTGCAAAGCTTTCCCCCTGCAAGTGGGGATCAAAGGCTTGAACCCTTTAGCATTATAACATGTGATCGACCAGGTGGTCTCCTGAAATTCTTTATATGCATTCTGGTCTGGGAGAAAAGGAAAATAAAATTAAGGGAAACAGGAAAAGGAGTATCATAAACAGTTTTAAGGACCAAGGAATAAGATAAATGGTAGCCACGTCATTTAATTAATTAATTAGTTTATTTATTTATTTATATATATATTTTTTGCCTCCAGGGTTATCACTGGGGCTAGGTGCCTGCACCACTAATCCACTGCTCCTGGCGGCCATCTTTTCCCATTATTGTTGTTGCTTATATTATTGTTGTTGCTGTTGCCGTTGTTGGATAGGGCAGAGAGAAATCCAGAGAGCAGGCGAAGACAGAGAGTGGGAGAAAAAGACCCCCCTGCAGGTGGGGAGCCAGGTGGATCGAACTGGGATCCTTGTGCCTGTCCTGTGCTTTGAGCCATGTGCACTTAACCCAGTGTGCCACAACCTTGCCCCACTATACCATCTCTTAAACAATCATTAGGTCAAAGTACCAACTTACAAAATGGCACCACAGCTCGATTCCACTTGCCTCAACCTGAATTAACCTTCTTAAGCTATATTTATCGGTAGAGGAGGCGAATAAAGTCATAAACATTTCCTAGACAATCAATTTACAAAACTTATATGATATGCCAACCTTGCAGCAAAGCAGGCAGACTCATCCAAGGAATGGAAATGTTGTCGGTCAACCCAAGCAGAGTAGAGGCACTAGGCACAAATTGGAGTTAAACACCTTACTGGAGCTTCATTCCATGTTCATGTACAGGAAAATGGCTCTAATAGCCAACCACATGAAAACACCTCACACTTCCTGAGTATGCAATAAGAATCAAATAATAAATGGATAATCACATTTAATCTTATCAAAATTCAATGTGTCCCTTTTATCATTTACAATTAACAGAGAGGAAAATGAATCCTCCAAAAGTTCAGTTACTTACTTAAGGTAATGACTGATATGCTTCAGTGCTGAGATTCAAATTCAGGACTTCTGACTCCAGAGAGTTTCCATTCAACCGAAAAGTAACTTCTACAGCCTTCTTTTAGGATAGTTTCATCCTCAGTGGAGGGGTGATTCAAACCATCAGCCCAACTTTTTCTACAACAGGTGGATTGTCTATGGTTGTTTGGGAAGATATCTGAGACAGATGTGTCAAATGAGTAGGCTGTTCAGGAACACAGCAGGGGAAATATGTTAATGATAGTAGGTATTTTTCAATACCTGCGTCTACAAGACAGTCAATTTTTTGACTACTTAGTTAAGGTGTGAAGTGAATATGCAATAGCTCCTATCAGCTAACACTTAGTGTCTTTACTAATAAAAATATGGAATCTAATACTTTACATCTTATCTTTAGGAAGGCCTGTATGACTCAACTTTCCTTTCTATTCTGGAGAGACTTAGGTTTCCAAATCACTGTTGAGAAAAGAATTTATGACAGAATTGTTTTTCCAGACCTAACACTACCTCAGAATCTCCAGTTCTTCAGCAGTGTTGAATCACCATGCCAGCACCTGGGGTGTGTCAATACAGAGTAAAGGGGTGTGGCTGGGTGTGTCCTTACCACTCAGAAGTATTCACTTGACTAGTTAATTCACATGGAAGGGCAACTACTTATATTAAAAAATAATATTTCTGTAAAGACATGGCTTTACAGAAATATTATTTCTGGAAATAGTCCCTGGTATATTCTGAAAGAATCAGAAGAAAGATTAGAGCTATTATCCTGAAAGAAAGAAAACAGGACACTAAAGGCTCAAAATCAACGAAAAATAAAAATCTTACTGACTTGTGGAGAAGAAGCAAAATTTAAATACTAAAATTATGGACTGCATCTTGGGGCTCTACTCTTACAAGAACCCCAACATGTTAGTGTATGTATGTAATGGTGAACTTTAAATTTGTATTTTTAAAAAAATGTATAAGTGCTGGGTGGTGGCAGACCTGGGTGAGCACACATTACAATACACAAGGACCTGGGTTCGAGACCCTGGCCCCAGCCTAGAGGGGGAAAGATTTAAAAGTGGTGAAGAAGGGTTACAAGTGTCTCTCTGTCTCTCTCCCTCTCTACCTCCCCTTCCCTCTCAATTTCTGGATATATCTATCTAATACATAAAGATAACAAAAATTCTTTAAAAATGTATACAGTAGGGGATTCGACTTCCGGAGGCGGAGCTACGAGCAGCAGATCGCTTTCTCTCCTCTCCTCTCCTCTCCCGGATCAACTAGGAATACCAAAGGAGACCACCCGGACCTAAACAAGACAGGACTAGAATGACCACAGAAATCCAGTAAATCACCCGTGAGTACAAACAGCGTGGCGGGTGACAGAGAGGAGAGAGGGGCCTAAGGAGAGATTAAGTGAATGCTAACAGTTCGACAGTTTGTCAGTGGAGACAACACCCCAGTCTGCTCCACCAACAAGGGGACAGCTGAAGGGAGGAAAGGACTCCCCAGAGACTCACCAAGTGCAACTCTGAGTCTCCATTGCTACTACCCTCAGAATCTGGAGCAGCAACAGGAAGGGAAACCAGGGGACAGAGATCTAACCAGGAAACTCAGGAGAAGACCTATACCTCGGTGGCGTAGCTGAGGGGCTGTGAAAGTCTCTTTGCATAACCACTGGATTATCTCTGCCACACCCTGCTTTATCTCTTGGTCAGGAGTCAGTGATTAAGCTAAGAAGCCTATTGATAGTTTAAAAGCCATCAGGCTCCCATAGCCTACAGGGAAAAAAAAAGGCTTTTACACCACTGAGCTCCAACTCAGGGATTGAAAAAACTATTAACATATATAAAATGGTTAAAACAACAAGAAAAAATATTGGAGACTCGAACCAGGACAAGAGTCCAGCTAAAAGTCCTCCAGAGGGTGAAGCACAAAACGAGTTCAACATCCAAACATCAGCTAAGGAAATAATAACAGGAGTGAGTAAAGAATTTGAAAAAATTGTAATCAGAAATGCAGGAACAACAAATGAGAATATGGAAGAAAATTCTAATTATCTCATGGTTATTAGAGAGCTGAAAGCTGAAATAGCTGAGCTAAGAAGGCAACTAGCTGAACAAGCTAAAATAGTATCAGAGAAGGGCAACAAAATAGATGAACTCCAGAAAGCAGTAGAGGGCAGAGAGAATAGAATCAATGAGGCTGAAGACAGAATTAGCAAGATTGAGGATGAATTAGAGACAACAAAAAAAGAAGTAAGAGATCTCAAAAAGAGATTAAGAGATGCTGAAAACAACAACAGAGTCCTATGGGATGACTTCAAAAGAAACAATATACGCATTATTGGCTTACCAGAGGAAGAAAGAGAAGGAGAGGAAGAAAGCATTCTCCAGGCCATAATAGCTGAAAATTTCTCTAGTCTAGACAACACCAAAGACATAAAGATTCAAGAAGCCCAGAGGGTCCCAAACAGAATTAACCCAGACCTAAAGACACCAAGACATGTCATACTTAGATTGGAAAGGAATAAGGATAAAGAAAGGATCCTCAAGGCTGCAAGAGAAAAACAAAGAGTCACCTACAAAGGAAAACCCATAATATTAGCAGCAGACTTCTCCATACAAATACTACAGGCCAGAAGAGAATGGCAAGATATCTATCGAGTGCTCAATGAGAAAGGCTTTCAGCCAAGAATACTATATCCTGCTAGACTGTCATTCAGACTAGATGGAAGAATCAAAACCTTCTCAGACAAGCAACAGTTGAAGGAAGCAACCATCACCAAGCCTGCCCTGAAAGAAGTTCTGAAAGGTCTCCTATAAACAACCAGACCACCACAAATAGTACATATATCAAAACACTCTAAAACTCTACAAGAATGGCGTTACAATATCTTCAATCTTTGATATCAATAAATGTCAATGGCCTGAATTCATCTATTAAAAGACACAGAGTAGGAAGATGGATCAGAAAACACAACCCAACAATATGTTGTCTACAGGAAACTCACCTAACGCAACAAGACAAACACAGACTTAAAGTGAAAGGATGGAAAACTATCATTCAAGCCAATAGCCCACAAAAAAGGGCAGGAACAGCTATTCTCATATATGACATGATAGACTTTAAAATAGATAAGATTTAAAAAGATAGGAATGGACACTACTTAATGCTCAGACCATCAGTCAATCAAGAGGACTTAACAATTATTAATATCTATGCACCCAATGAGAAGCCATCTAAATACATCAAACTTCTACTGAAAGAGCTACAGCAATATATTAACAGTAACACAATCATAGTAGGGGACTTCAACACCCCACTATCTCATCTTGACAGATCATCCAGGAAGAAAATCAGTAAAGACATAAGGGAGCTAAATGAAGAGATAGATAAACTAGAACTATTGGACATTTTCAGAGTCATTCATCCCAAGAAACTGGAATACACATTTTACTCAAATCCACATGGATCATTCTCAAGGATAGACCATATGTTAGGCCACAAAGACAGCATCAGCCTATTCAAGAGCACTGAAATCATCCCAAGCATCTTCTCAGACCACAGTGGAATTAAACTAACACTTAACAATCAACAAAAGATTAGTAACAGTGCCAAAATGTGGAAGCTCAACAGTACACTTCTTAACAACTTCTGGGTCAAAGAGGAAATCAAGGAAGAAATCAAAATGTTTCGAGAGTTCAATGAAAATGAAGACACAAGCTATCAAAATATTTGGGACACAGCTAAAGCAGTCCTAAGAGGGAAGTTCATAGCTATACAAGCACACATTAGGAAACAAGAAAAGGCACAAATAAACAGCCTGATTGCACATCTTAAAGACCTAGAAGAAGAACAACAAAGGAACCCTAAAGCAACCAGAAGGACAGAAATTACTAAAGTTAGGGCAGAAATAAATAACATTGAGAATAGGAAAACCATACAAAAGATCAATGAAAGTAAATGTTGGTTCTTCGAAAGAGTAAACAAAATCGACAAACCTTTAGCCAGACTCACAAAACAAAAAAGGGAGAAGACCCAAATAAATCGGACAGTAAATGAAAGAGGAGAAATCACAACAGACACTGCAGAAATTCAACATATCATGCGAGGCTTCTATGAACAACTATATGCCACCCAGCTAGAGAACCTGGAAGAAATGAATGATTTCCTAGATACCTACCAACTTCCAAAACTAAGTAAAGAGGAAGTGGATAACATGAACAGGCCCATCACAGCTAATGAAATTGAAGCAGTTATCAAAAATCTTCCCAAAAATAAAAGTCCTGGACCAGATGGTTTTACAAATGAATTCTACAAAACTTTCAATCCCTGAGTTGGAGTTCAGTGGTGTAAAAGCCTTTTTTTTTTTTCCCCTGTAGGCTATGGTAGCCTGAGGGCTTTTAAACTATCAATAGGCTTCTTGGCTTAATCAATGACTCCTGACCAAGAGATAAAGCAGGATGTGGCAGAGATAATCCAGTGGTTATGCAAAGAGACTTTCACAGCCCTTCAGCTATGCCACCGAGGTATAGGTCTTCTCCTGAGTTTCCCGGTTAGATCTCTGTACCCTGGTGTCCCTCCCTGTTGCTGCTCCAGATTCTGAGGGTAGTAGCAATGGAGACTCAGAGTTGTACTTGGTGAGTCTCTGGGGAGTCCTCTCCTCCCTTCAGCTGTCCCCTTGTTGGTGGAGCAGACTGGAGGTGGTGTCTCCACTGACAAACTGACGAACTGTTAGCAGTCACTTAATCTCTCCTTAGGCCCCTCTCTCCTCTCTGTCACCAGCCACGCGTGTTTGTACTCACGGGTGATTTACTGGGTTTCTGTGGTCATTCTAGTCCTGTCTTGTTTCGGTCCGGGTGGTCTCCTTTGGTATTCCTAGTTGATCCAGGAGAGGAGAGGAGAGGAGAGAAAGCGATCTGCTGCTCGTAGCTCCGCCTCCTCTACAAAACTTTCAAAGAAGAACTAATACCTCTACTTTTAAAAGTCTTCCAGAAGATTGAAGACACTGGAATACTCCCTGCCAGCTTCTATGAAGCCAACATCACCCTGATACCAAAAGCAAACAGGGACACAACCAAAAAAGAAAACTACAGACCAATATCTCTGATGAACATAGATGCGAAAATATTGAACAAAATTCTAGCCAACCGGATACAGCAGTATATCAAAAAAATTGTTCATCATGACCAAGTGGGGTTTATCCCAGGCATGCAAGGTTGGTTTAATATACGTAAATCAATCAATGTGATCCACCACATCAACAAAAGCAAGACCAAAAACCACATGGTCATATCAATAGATGCAGAGAAAGCCTTTGACAAAATCCAACGTCCCTTTATGATCAAAACACTACAAAAAAATAGGAATAGATGGAAAATTCCTGAAGATAGTGGAGTCTATATATAGCAAACCTACAGCCAACATCGTACTCAATGGTGAAAAACTGGAAGCATTTCCCCTCAGATCAGGTACTAGACAGGGCTGCCCACTATCACCATTACTATTCAACATAGTGTTGGAAGTTCTTGCCATAGCAATCAGGCAGGAGCAAGGAATTAAAGGCATACAGATTGGAAGAGAAGAAGTCAAACTCTCCTTATTTGCAGATGACATGATAGTATACATGGAAAAACCTAAAGAATCCAGCAAGAAGCTTTTGGAAATCATCAGGCAATACAGTAATGTGTCAGGCTATAAAATTAACATTCAAAAGTCAGTGGCATTCCTCTATGCAAACACTAAGTTAGAAGAAATTGAAATCCAGAAATCAGTTCCTTTTTCTATAGCAACAAAAACAATAAAATATCTAGGAATAAACCTAACCAAAGAAGTGAAAGACTTGTATACTGAAAATTATGAGTCACTACTCAAAGAAATTGAAAAAGACACAAAGAAGTGGAAAGATACTCCATGTTCATGGGTTGGAAGAATTAACATCATCAAAATGAATATATTACCCAGAGCCATCTACAAATTTAATGCTGTCCCCATCAAGATCCCAAGCACATTTTTTAGGAGAATAGAAAAAATGCTACAAATGTTTATCTGGAACCAGAAAAGACCTAGAATTGCCAAAACAATTTTGAGAAAAAAGAACAGAACCGGAGGCATCACACTGCCAGATCTCAAACTGTATTATAGGGCCATTGTCATCAAAACTGCTTGGTACTGGAACATGAACAGACACACTGACCAGTGGAATAGAATTGAGAGCCCAGAAATGAGGCCCCACACGTATGGACATCTAATCTTTGACAAAGGGGCCCAGACTATTATATGGGGGAAGCAGAGTCTCTTCAACAAATGGTGTTGGAAACAATGGGTTGAAACATGCAGAAGAATGAAACTGAATCACTGTATTTCACCAAATACAAAAGTAAATTCCAAGTGGATCAAGGACTTGGATGTTAGACCAGAAACTATCACATACTTAGAGGAAAATATTGGCAGAACTTTTTTCCGCATAAATTTTAAAGACATTTTCAATGAAACGAATCCAATTACAAGGAAGACTAAGGCAAGTATAAACCTATGGGACTACATCAAATTAAAAAGCTTCTTCACAGCAAAAGAAACCACTACCCAAATCAAGAGACCCCTCACAGAATGGGAGAAGATCTTTACATGCCATATATCAGATAAGAGTTTAATAACCAACATATATAAAGAGCTTGCCAGACTCAACAACAAGACAACAAATAACCCCATCCAAAAATGGGGGGAGGACTTGGACAGAATATTCACCACAAAAGAGATCCAAAAGGCCGAGAAACACATGAAAAAATGCTCCAAGTCTCTGATTGTCAGAGAAATGCAAATCAAGACAACAATGAGATATCACTTCACTCCTGTGAGAATGTCACACATCAGAAAAGGTAACAGCAGCAAATGCTGGAGAGGGTGTGGGGTCAAAGGAACCCTCCTGCACTGCTGGTGGGAATGTCAATTGGTCCAACCTCTGTGGAGAACAGTCTGGAGAACTCTCAGAAGGCTAGAAATGGACCTACCCTATGACCCTGCAATTCCCCTCCTGGGGATATATCCTAAGGAACACAACACATCCATCCAAAAAGATCTGTGTACACATATGTTCTTGGCAGCACAATTTGTAATAGCCAAAACCTGGAAGCAACCCAGGTGTCCAACAACAGATGAGTGGCTGAGCAAGTTGTGGTATATATACACAATGGAATACTACTCAGCTGTAAAAAATGGTGACTTCACCGTTTTCAGCCGATCTTGGATGGACCTTGAAAAAATCATGTTGAGTGAAATAAGTCAGAAACAGAAGGATTAATATGGGATGATCTCACTCTCAGGCCGAAGTTGAAAAACAAGATTAGAAAAGAAAACACAAGTCGAACCTGAAATGGAATTGGAGTATTACACCAAAGTAAAAGACTCTGGGGTGGGTGGGTGGGTGGGGAGAATACAGGTCCATGAAAAATGATGAATGAAATAGTGGGGGTTGTATTGTTAAATGGGAATCTGGGGAATGTTAGGCATGTAAAAAAAAAAAAAAGAAGTAGAAACGCAAAGCAGAAATTGACTGAGTTTGGAGTATGGCACCAAAGTAAGAAAGCAGAAGTACACTAGAGTTTGCAGTGAGTACCTCCCTAACACTTCCTCTCCACTTTTGCAAGCTTTGGGTCCATGATTGCTCAACAATTTGTTTGGCTTTGTATGTTAACTCTCTTTTCAGTCACCAGGTTCCAGGTGTCATCAGGATGCCGGCCAGACTTCCCTGGATTGAAGACCGCACCAATGTGTCCTGGAGCTCAGCTTCCCCAGAGACCCACCCTACTAGGGAAAGAGAGAGGCAGACTGGGAGTATGGACCGACCAGTCAACGCCCATGTTCAGCGGGGAAGCAATTACAGAAGTCTTCTTCTACCTTCTACCTTCTGCAACCCACAATGACCCTGGGTCCATGCTCCCAGAGGGATAGAGAATAGGAAAGCTACTGGTGAGGGGGTGGGATATGGAGATTGGGCGGTGGGAATTGTGTGGAGTTGTACCCCTCCTACCCTATGGTTTTGTTAATTAATCCTTTCTTAAAAATAAATAAATAAATAAAAAATAAATTAAAAAAATGTATACAGTAAACTTGAGTTTTCTACTGATATAGAGTTCTGTGAACTTTAATACTTGTATAAACACTTGCAATTTCCACTATGATTTGGTTACAACAATTCTATCAATATCACTACCTCAAAACATTATCCTGTTATTGCTTCACTCCCAGTTACTGAAAACTACCAGTCCAGTCTTCACTACAGTATGATCAATGAGAATGACATACAAATAGGATATCATGGTCTGCAATTTCTTGAGACTGATTTCTTTCAATGAACACATTGCCTTAATCACTTATCCAAGTTCATGTGCCTCAATGCTTCCTTTATTTATACAGCTGAGCAGTATTCATGGTATGGATATGTCATCACCATAACTTCTCAAATTTATTTGTTTTTAATTTTTTTATTTATAAAAAGGAAACACTGACAAAAACCGTAGGATAAGAGGGGTACAACTCCACACAGTTCCCACCACCAGAACTCCGTATCCCATCCCCTGCCCTGATAGCTTTCTTATGCTTTAGCCCTTTGGGAATACGGACTCAGGGTCATTATGGGGTTTGCTCTCAGATTCTGTCTATAAAACTGAGGCTACAATAGGGGGGAACAGGAAGGGTGGTAAGAATCCAACAGAGTCTGATGGCATGTGTGTGTCGTGACATACATCAGGGAGAGCTATGAAATTTTAGCACTAAACCACACAGCTTTACAGACCAAAGTTTCCTAAATAAATTTTTTAAAGATGGAAAAATAATAAATAATTTGTTTTCAAAGCTGAAGTTTAATTCACATCCCATTACATTAACCACTTCTTTTTGTTAAGAAGGAAAAAGGGTCATGTGAAATTCTTACTTTGTAAAAAGATAATGTTTAAGCGGGAAACAGATTTTTGAACAGGCCATGTCTGTCTGAGTCTCCCCAGTACATTATTTCTATTTATGGAGAATTATTCAGCACAAGTTCCCTCTACATCTGCTTGTACTAGTGTTATTAACAAATGTTCACTTATTTCAAATGATTTAAGACTGTTATTGCAAGAAAACTTTTTTTTTTTAAGGTAGAGCTTGTATATCACACAAAACACTCAGCTCTTTCAACCTCTTGCTCCCAGTAATTTCCTCAAATCTCCTTGGCATCATTACAGAGCTATCTGATATATTTACAAACACACACATCTATCAACATATTAAAATTGTGTGTCATCAAAACAGCTTAACTGAAGGGGTGCCTGCTTTGCCATGTCTGTACCCTAGCTTTGAACCTGGCCCCCACTACACTGGGGAGGCTTCAGGACTGTGATGTTTTTCCTTCTCCTCTGTCTCTGAGAAAGGTAAAATCTGGGTTGGTGAAGCCCTGTTGATGACAACAAAAAGTATACAAACACGTAGAATTATGAAAATATTAGGTTGGGATCAGCAGATGCAATATCATTTGGTATGAATTGAGAGAAGCATGCAAGAAAGTGAGCCCCACCCTAGGTTCCAGGACTGGGGGAAATATAGGCTCTACAGAGACCCTCCCCCAACTCTTCATCTGCACTATTCCAGCCTTTAAGTTCATGATTAGTAAACAAGTTTTTTGGCTTTATGTGTTAATTCTCTTTTCAGCCACCAGGTTCCAGATGCTTCCATGATGCCACCCAGACTTGCCTGGACAGACAACCCCATCAATGTGTCCTGGAGCCCTGCTTCCCCAGAACCCCGTCCCACTAGGGAAAGAGAAAGACAGGCTGGGAGTATGGATTGACCTGTCAACATCCATGTTCAGTGGGGAATCAATTACAGAAGCCAGACCTTCCACCTTCTGCATCCCACAATGACCTTGGGTCCATACTCCCAGAGGGTTAAAGAATAGGAAAGCTATCAGGGGAGGGGATGGGATACGGAGTTCTGGTGGTGAGAATTGTGTGGAGCTATACCCCTCTTATCCTGTGATTTTGTCAATGTTTCCTTTTTATAAATAAGAAATAAAAAATTATACAAATATATAGATATGTACTTTAAAAAGAAATAGGTGCATATGCATAAACCAATGAATATGAAATTGTATACACATGTATTTTGCCCACATAAAGTCCATATTTTGTCCAATGTTCTATAATCTTTTAATATTTATTTATTTTATTTTATTTGGTAGGTCAGAGAGAAATAAGAGGGGAAGGAAAGATAAAGAGGGAGAAGAAAAGCATCACTTAGGAAATTTTTGGATTCCCCACACTATGTGCTTTGACCTCTAACAGATCCCATTCTCTACCAAGACTGGTCATATCCATCAAGAATGTCATCATAAACCCTTTTGTGGGCCTCTCCAGGACCTAACCCTCACTATTAACTAGCAATGGTAGGGACTACCCACTTTCTGAAGGGAGGCTGGGTCAGCCTACTCTGCCACTCAACGAAGATTAGTTCTGAACTAAATGCAGCCTAGAATGTTCCCAGCTGTGACCACAGACTGTGAGCTCAGTCTGGCAGGGGTTCGAGATGTACAAGTTCCTGTGCTAAATATGAATAGATATGGGCCCCTGGTTAGATTTATGTGGTAAACAGTCAACTGTAATTATACATTTTCTTCAAGTTTGGGAGCTACTCTCTGCCTTAATCAAGTTCTCTAGTTCTATTCCAAATTCTGACACCATCTTCCCAGACAATATTTCTAAATCACTTCCATGTTAGCTATAAAGCTCAAACAAAAATTACTAAAGTCATGGGCCCCTAGGAACACCTAATAGACTTTCTGGTGTCTTTCCACCCTAAAGTCCCTATTCTAACATGCTATATTTCTACTTTCTGGTTCCTGTTTATTAAACATTTTGTCCTGCTTTATTCTTATTGCCTTCCAACCACCAAGTTGTAGATGCTATTATGGTTACATCCTGAACTCCCTGGGCAGAACCTCACCAGTGTGTCCCAGAGCCTTCACCCTTCTTGAGCCTTACCCCACTAGTGAAGGATAGAGACAGGCTGGTGGTATGGATCCACCTGCCAATATTCATATCCAGCAAAGAAGCAGTTACAGAAGGCAGACCTCCTACATTCTGTACCCCAAAAAGGATTTTAGTCCAAATTCCCAGAGGCATAAATTATAAGGGAAGTAAATCACAGGGCTCTCTATACTGTTTTTCTTACCTGAGAGAGAAGAGGTAAAAAGAAAAGACACCTGGAAGTAGTAATGGGCTTAAGGGTGACTTAGAAAGAAAGTGAAGGCAGGATCATTAAAAAAATGGGGATTTGCTCCCTCTCTCCATTGTTACCGGTCACTTCGGATCAGGAACAACACAATAGACCCCTTTGTGGGCCCCCATAGGACCTTGCCCTCAACTTGGATCAACAATGGTAGAGAATGTTCCATGCTCCGAAGAGAGGATGGACAACATACTCTATGTTCCACCTGAGGAAGATGAGTAAATATCGGGCAGCTTGGAATGTTGGTTATATGGTTATTAATGTAAATGTTAGTTGCATAGTTTGTATAATTTATATATTAAAAAAGATTAACTGGCTAGCAAGATAGTTTACCTGAGTGGGTGCATTTTTTTTTCTTTTTCATAAAAAGGAAACACTGACAAAACCATAGGATAAGAGGGGTACAACTTCGCACAGTTCCCACCACCAGACCTCCGTAACCCATCCCCTCCCCTGATAGCTTTCCTATTCTTTTTTAAAAATATTTATTTATTTATTCCCTTTTGTGGCCCTTGTTGTTTTATTGTAGTTATTATTGTTATCATCATTGTTGGATAGGACAGAGAGAAATGGAGAGGAGGGGGAAGATAGAGAGGGGAGAGAAAGATAGACACCTGCAGACCTGCTTCACCGCCTGTGAAGCCACTCTCCTGCAGGTGGGTAGACAGGGCTCGAACCGGGATCCTTAAGCCGGTCCTTGCACTTTGGGCCACCTGCGCTTAACCCGCTGCGCTACAGCCCCACTCCCAAGCTTTCCTATTCTTTACCCCTCTGGGAGTATGGACCCAAGATCATTGTGGGATGCAGAAGTTGTAAGGTCTGGCTTCTGTAATTGCTTCCCCACTGAACATGGGCGTTGCCAGGTTAATCCATACTCCCAGCCTGCCTCTCTCTTTCCCTAGTGGGGAAGGGCTGAGCTCCAAGACATATTGGTGGGGTTGTCTGTCTGGGGAAGTCTGGTCGGCATCCTGCTAGCATCTGGAACCTGGTGGCTGAAAAGAGAGTTTCCCCAGACAGACAACCCCACCAATGTGTCCTGGAGCTCAGCTTCCCCAAAGCCCTTCCAATGCATACCAACTGATAGTGCAGCTGCTGATCCCAGCCCAATCAATGCAACCAGTACCACCTCAGCATTTTTCACTTTGGACTGCATCCGGAGATGACAGGCATGAAATGTCAACTCTTCATCTTCATACTCTGGTGAGACCTTTCTTAGCTCACAGGGCTCCTTAATTCCAGTTCAGGTGGTATAATTCTTAACAAACCTCAAAACCTAGATATATAGGAGGGCCCATGAGATAGGACATATGTACATGTATGCATAAGATAGGAGAAAACATATACCTTAAAGCAAAAGTACATGATAGTTTGCAGTGCAGACAGAACTAAAAAGACACTATAGAGCACCTAATGAAATTGTTCCTACTTAGACCTAGATATCCTCCTCACCTACCTCCTATTGCACATCCCTCAATCACTCCAAAGCTAACCTTGCATACAAAATAAGGACTACAAAAGCTGAATAAGAGCAAGAGACTGGCATACTTTAATGATGACTCTTTAGTCATTATCAGGCCATCCCATCACCTCAGCCCTGGTCAGGGAGTCCTGGGATCCCCACACAGATATGGTGGGCCTAGACCCCTAGTGGATATGTCTCACCACTGTCACTGTTCATCTCCATCAGGAACAACATAATGGACCCCTTTGTGGGTCCCTATAGGACCTTCCCTCAATGTGGATAAACAAGAGTAGGGAATGTTCCATTCTCTGAAGGGAGGTTGGATAACATACTCTACTTATCACCCAAGGAAGATGGGTCCTGGAATTAGTGCAGCCTGAAATGTTCCTAGCCATGACCACAGAATGCCAGATCAGACCTACAGGAATGCACAAGTTACATAGGCTTCTGTGCTAACTATGGGACTCAGATCAAATCTATGGGGTTTACAGATAACAATATTTGTATATATTTTCCATATTCGGGAGCTACTCTCTTCCCTGATACAGCTTTCTAGTCCTCTTAAGTAACTATGACACCATCTCCCAAGACAATAACTTAGGTCATCTGCATGTTAGATGTTAAGCTCAGACAAAAACTAGTAAGGGCACAGGCCCCTTGGAATATACCTAAAATAGACCTACTAGCATTTTCCAAAACAGAGACCCCAAATCTTCATCTACAGTATTCTTGCCTTCAGGTTCATGATTAGTCAACAATTTGTTCTGCCTTATATCTTGACTCTTTTTCAGCCACCAGGTTCTAGACACTATCATGATGCCTACCTGACTTTCCTGGGCAGACAACCCCACCAATGTTTCCTAGAGCCCTGACTCCCCAGAACCCCACCCCACTAGGGAAAGAGAGAGACAGAGGCTGGGAGTACGGATAGACCTGTCAAGGCCCATGTTCAGCGGGGAAGCAATTACAAAAGCCAAAGCCAGACTTTCCACCTTCTGCACCCCATAATGACCCTGGGTCCATACTTTCAGGGGGATAAAGAATAGGAAAGTTTTCAATGGAGGAGATGGGATATGGAGTTATGGTGGTGGGAATTATATGGAATTGTACCCCTCTTATCCTATGGTCTTGTCAACACTTCCATTTTATAAATAAATAAATAAATATTTTTTTTAATGAGGAGAATGTAGATATAGTTATAGATAGTTATGGAATCAGCCAATAACCGTGATCTTGGGAGAACTACTGCAGTTTCCATTAAAGGGGATGGATACATATGACTCTGGTGGTGGGAACTGTTTGGAATTATATCTCTATTAACTTATAATTTTGTAAATCAATATTAAATCACTAATAAAAATTTTAAGTCTATTTTATCTGATAGCTGAATAGCACTTTTTTCTGCATTATTGTCCTGAGACGCATTGCTCTAGCCTGTCTCTTGAAGCTTTTGTCTGTCTTTCCTTGGGTGTGTGTTTCCTGGAGACACAAAATAGTGGCTTTTACATTTTAATCCATTTTTTTACTCAATCTTCTTATTGGTGAACTTAAACCATTCACATTTAGGGTTGTTACTGATAAATGCAGTTAAATTATAGCCATTCTGATATCTGTTCTGAGAAGTGGAGGAGTAGAAGAGTAGAGTATAGGGTAGGCGAGTAAAGGAGTAGGAGAGTAGAGTATAGGGTAGAGGAGCAGAGGCATAGGAGAGTAGAGTATAGGGTAGAGGAGTAGAGGAGTAGGAGAGTAGAGTATAGCGTAGAGGAGTAGAGGAGTAGGGGAGTAGAGTATAGGGTAGAGGAGTAGAGGAGTAGGAGAGTAGAGTATAGGTAGAGGAGTAGAGGAGTAGGAGAGTAGAGTATAGGGTAGAGGAGTAGAGGAGTAGGGGAGTAGAGTATAGGGTAGAGGAGTAGAGGAGTAGGAGAGTAGAGTATAGGTAGAGGAGTAGAGGAGTAGGAGAGTAGAGTATAGGGTAGAGGAGTAGAGGAGTAGGGGAGTAGAGTATAGGGTAGAGGAGTAGAGGAGTAGGAGAGTAGAGTATAGGTAGAGGAGTAGAGGAGTAGGGGAGTAGAGTATAGGGTAGAGGAGTAGAGGAGTAGGAGAGTAGAGTATAGGGTAGAGGAGTAGAGGAATAGGAGAGGAGAGTATAGGGTAGAGGAGTAGAGGAGTAGGAGAGTAGAGTATAGGGTAGAGGAGTAGAGGAGTAGGAGAGTAGAGTATAGGGTAGAGGAGTAGGAGAGTAGAGTATAGGGTAGAGGAGTAGAGGAGCAGGAGAGGAGAGTATAGGGTAGAGGAGTAGAGGAGCAGGAGAGTAGAGTATAGGGTAGAGGAGCAGAGGCGTGGGAGAGTAGAGTATAAGGTAGAGGAGCAGAGGTGTGGGAGAGTAGAGTATAGGGTAGAGGAGCAGAGGCGTGGGAGAGTAGAGTATAGGATAGAGGAGTAGAGGAGTAGGAGAGGAGAGTATAGGGCAGAGGAGTAGAGGAGTAGGGGAGTAGAGTATAGGTAGAGGAGTAGAGGCATAGGAGAGGAGAGTAGAGGGTAGAGGAGCAGAGGCATGGGAGAGGAGAGTATAGGTAGAGGAGCAGAGGCGTGGGAGAGTAGAGTATAGGGTAGAGGAGTAGAGGAGTAGGAGAGGAGAGTATAGGGTAGAGGAGTAGAGGAGTAGGGGAGTAGAGTATAGGGTAGAGGAGTAGAGGAGTAGGAGAGTAGAGTATAGTGTAGAGGAGCAGAGGCGTGGGAGAGTAGAGTATAGGGTAGAGGAGTAGAGGAGTAGGAGAGGAGAGTATAGGGTAGAGGAGTAGAGGAGTAGGGGAGTAGAGTATAGGGTAGAGGAGCAGAGGCGTGGGAGAGGAGAGTATAGGGTAGAGGAGTAGAAGAGGAGGGGAGGAGAGTATAGGGTAGAGGAGTAGAGGAGTAGGGGAGTAGAGTATAGGTAGAGGAGTAGAGGCGTAGGAGAGTAGAGTATAGGGTAGAGGAGTAGAGGAGTAGGGGAGTAGAGTATAGGGTAGAGCAGTAGAGGAGTAGGAGAGGAGAGTATAGGGTATAGGAGTACTGGAGTTGGGAGGAGAGTATAGGGTAGAGGAGTAGAGGAGTAGGGGAGTAGAGTATAGATAGAGGAGTAGAGGCGTAGGAGAGTAGAGTATAGGGTAGAGGAGTAGAGGAGTAGGGGAGTAGAGTATAGGGTAGAATAGTAGAGGAGTAGAAGAGGAGAGTATAGGGTATAGGAGTAGTGGAGTTGGGAGGAGAGTATAGGGTAGAGGAGTAGAGGAGTAGGGGAGTAGAGTATAGGTAGAGGAGTAGAGGCGTAGGAGAGTATAGGGTAGAGGAGTAGAAGAGTAGGGGAGTAGAGTATAGGTAGAGGAGTAGAGGCTTAGGAGAGTAGAGTATAGGGTAGAGGAGTAGAGGAGTAGGAGAGGAGAGTATAGGGTAGAGGAGTAGAGGAGTAGGGGAGTAGAGTATAGGTAGAGGAGTAGAGGAGTAGGGGAGGAGAGTATAGGGTAGAGGAGTAGAGGAATAGGAGAGGAGAGTATAGGGTAGAGGAGTAGAGGAGTAGGAGAGGAGAGTATAGGGTAGAGGAGTAGAGGAATAGGAGAGGAGAGTATAGGGTAGAGGAGTAGAGGAGTAGGAGAGGAGAGTATAGGGTAGAGGAGTAGAGGAATAGGAGAGGAGAGTATAGGGTAGAGGAGTAGAGGAGTAGGAGAGGAGAGTATAGGGTAGAGGAGTAGAGGAGTAGGAGAGGAGAGTATAGGGTAGAGGAGTAGTGGAGTAGGAGAGGAGAGTATAGAGGAGTAGGAGAAGAGAGGAGAGGAGAGGAGAGGAGAGGAGAGGAGAGGAGAGGAGAGGAGAGGAGAGGAGAGGAGAGGAGAGGAGAGAGAGTCAAAACCTTATGCTTGCAAGTTCAGTGCTCTGTTCATTGTGCCACCTCTCAGACCACACACATTATTAAGTTTTTAATGCATTATCTCATCATTTATATACAAGACTTCTATTATACTGAGACTTCATTGAGGGTTTGTAGGTCCATTAGATTCACTAGGTACAATGCCTTGTGTGATGATGCTTTTAGAGAGCCATGGAAATCTTAATTTCTTTTGGAATCAGACAAAATAAAAGTTGCATAATGCTCCTGAACTATACTAGTCCTTATACTAACACTAAAATAGAATTCGGATCTTTAGTGGGATAAGCAGTCCATAAGAAAAAAGTGCCTCTGGAGTCGGGCAGTAGCACAGAGGGTTAAGCACACATGGTGCAAAGTGCAAAGACCAGCATAAGGATCCCGGTTTGAGACCCCAGCTCCCCACCTGCAGGGGAGTCGCTTCACAGGTGGTGAAGCAGATCTGCAGGTGTCTGTCTTTCTCTCTCTGTCTTCCCCTCCTCTTTCCATTTCTCTCTGTCCTATATAACAATGACGACATCAATAACAGCAATAACTACAACAACAATAAACAAACAAGGGCAACAAAAGTGAAAATAAATAAATATATAATTTTTTTTCAAGTACCTCAACTGGAGTTGGCGTATTGCACCAAAGTAAAAGATTCTGGGGTGGGTGGAGGGGAGAATACAGGTCCAAAAATGATGACAGAGGACCTAATGGGGGTTGTATTGTTATATGAAAACTGGGAAATGTCATGCATGTACAAACTATTGTATTTACTGTAGAATGTAAAGCATTAATTCCCCAATAAAGGAATTAAAAAAAAAGAAAAAAGTGTCTCAGGCCTCTGAAAGTCATAATATAGATGATAAAATTGAAGCTTAATTAAGCTAAGAAATTAAAAGTTCAATTTGATACACAGGTAAAAATGACAATAGTGATATCTGAATACAAATCTGCGACTCCAATGGTCCTTGTAGCTGTCACGCTAATATAGCACAGAGCATAACATAGAGGGACCAAGGAGTACTCAGTGGTAGAGCAAATAATTAGAGAGCAAGTAAGAAAACTAACCTGCTGAGATGCTTGCTTTGTCCTGCATATGACTCAAGCTTGAGCCCAACCCCCATTGTATGGGGAAGCTTCCATTCTATGGTGTCCTTCTCTCTCTCCCTGTCTTTATGTCTCTGTCTCTCTCCTTTTCTATGGAGAAAAAAAAATCAAGCCAAAGCAGTGAGGCTCTTGTAATGACAAAATAAAAAACAAATAAAACATCTATATCTAGAAGTTGAAACTAAGCTGAGGAAAATTTTGTTGTCCATTATCTAATTAGAAAATACTTCATGATGTGATCTGGGAGGTGGCTTAAGGGCAGAGCACATTCCTTGCATGCACGAGGCCTAGAATCACTTGCTCATAAAATAAAGAGCAGTTAAAAAGAAACAAAATGCTTCGTGGAAATAGTATAAGTAAAGAGGTAGATCCAGACTATGTGGCACCTGAGGGTTGTTTTTTTTTATAACGTTGACGATCTTTAAGCAAAAAAAGGGAGAGAAGAAGGGGAGGCACCTGTGACTGTGTTTTCTACACTCTTCTGAAGGGTCAGCAGAATGGCACCTACCAGGAAATGTATTGAAAAGAATGGTCTTTCTGCCGTCAGTAATATAGTGACTAGATGATTCACCAGCATTCACAAGGACATTCACGCAATCCACTGTCAGAAACATGCCTCTCAGACATTTAAAGAGTTCTGGACATTCTCAGTGAGGGAGATGGGAGGTCCCACAGCAAGTTCAACAGAGTTGTTCGATGTAGTAATTAGAGATGTCCCATGCTATTTCTACATTTAATTGTTCCAGTTACATAGTGAGGATAAAAATTCGTCAACCAAGCTTACTTTATTGGTTACACATGTAACTTTTACACTTTTAATCTTACACTTTTTAATGTAACACTTTAAAAAAAATCTACAGAGGAGGCCAGGAAACAGCTCACTCAGCAGGATTTTTTTTTTTTTTTATCAGAGCACTGCTCAGTTCAGGCTTATGGTAGTGCAGGGGATTGAACCTGGGACTTTGGAGTCTCAGGCATGAGAGTTTCTTTGTATAAACATTATGCTATTTACCCTTTCCCTTGTAAAACATTTTTTATTTACTTATTTAATGGATAATACAGAGAGAAACTGAAAGGGGTGGGGGTTGATAGGGAGAGAGAAAGAGAGAGAGACCTGCAGTTCTGCTTCACCACTTGCAAAGCTTTCCCCCTGCAGGCGGGAGCTGGGGGCTCCATTCCAGGTTCTTGTGTATTGTAACATGTGCACCTGTATACACTTTACCATGCATGAGGGTTCAGCTTTGAGCTCCCAGTCACCACATGGGAGCATTACACAGGGGAAACATCACTAGCAGTGGTATAATGCCACGACATACCTCTCTCTCTCTCTCTCTCTCTCTCTCTCTCTCTCCCTTTACCTCTCCCTCTCCTTCATTCTCTCCCTCTCCTCACTCTTTCCATCACTATCTTTCACCAGGAGTGGTGAAAGTGTGCAGGTGTAGAGCCTGATGATAACCTTGTTACCAAAATAAACAAATATACAGTCATTGTGGATGAGAACTAAATGCCAAAGTTATAAAACCACACAATTATGATTAGAAATTAAGACTCACAGTTTTGAAAGGGGGCCATCCAGTAAGGGGCCTTCAAATGGCTCATGGTCATTCCTCATTAACTTCATGGTAATTCCACCTTGTATTAGTGTCCTTGGACCTACCTAATTTAAGTCACAGAAGACAATAATTTGAATAAACCAGGAATAGCAACAAAGACGTTCAGAAGAAAATGAGGCTTTGAGGGCTGGGTGGTGGCGGACCTGGTTGAGCACACATATTACCATGTGAAAGGAACCAGGCTCAAGTCCCAGGTCCCCACCTGTAGGAGGAAAGCTTCATGAGTGGTAAAGCAGTGCTGCAGATGTCTCTCCCTCTAACTCCCTACTCCCTCTCGATTTCTGTCTCTATCCAATAAAAAAAGATAATATTAAAAAAGAAAATGGGACTTGGGTATCCAGAGTACAAAGCCTAGAGCCTAGTTGGGGGTGGAGGGAGTCAGGAAGCAGGTATGAACATTATCTGTAGAGAACTCCAGCTGACTGAGAAAAGTCAGAAAGGAAGCACAGAGTTCTTTGAAGAAGGTAGTACCTATTTCAAATACCAGGATGCAAATTCTTTTGAGAATTTCTGTACACTCCTGTCTTTTGTCCTTACACAGTGAGAGGCAACACCAGTGTGAGAAATCTGGAGCCATGAACAAGATTCTTAGGAGGCAAAGAAATCCAAGTGAAAGACCAATTTGGTTGTGTCTTAATGAGCACCTCATAAGTTACATTTAGCAAGGGAGACAGAGGAGTAAAAACAAAAGAAAAAAATAGAGAGCAAGGATCAAAAACAATCAGTTAAACAGATATCTGAAGTAGATATTTAAGTAGATGGGAATGAGCCACGGTAAGTTTTACATTTGATATCTGGAAAATTGAAATTGCCACAAAAGAAAAAAGTGGGAGTTGGTTAAAGTTAGTTCTAAAAGTGTTAAATCCAAAAAAATAGTCACAGTTGTGCAATGTGCACTGCCAGATACAGCTGTGCCCCTGGGATAGGGGGCCATCTGAAACAGGGAGCTGTTAGACTTTGTTGGCATTAGCGCTTTCAGAGTTTTCTGCTTACCAGCTTCAAAGCACACATTTCTTTCTCAGTAGTCTTAAGAGCCTTACAGTCAGGTTTTATTATTATTTTTTTTGCCTCCAGGGTTATTGCTGGGGCTCAGTGCCAGCACTACAAATCCACTGCTCCTGGAGGCTACTTTTTCCCTTTTATTGCCCTGGTTGTTTTATCCGTGTTGTTGTTATTATTGTTGTTATTGATATCATTGTTGTTGGATAGGACAGAGAGAAATGGAGAGAGGAGGGGAGACAGAGAGAGGGAGAGAAAGACACCTGCAGACCTGCTTCACCACTTGTGAAGTGACCCCCCTGGAGGTGGGAGCTGGGGCCTCAAACCGAGATCTTTATGCTGGTCCTTGCGCTTTGCCATGTGTGCTTAACACGCTGTGCCACCGCCTGAACCCCCCCCCCCATTTTTCCATTTTTATTTAATAGGGACAGAGAGAAACTGAAAGAGGAGGGGGGGATACAAGGGGGGAGAGAAAGGCACCTGCAGACCTTCTTCACCGCTTGTGAAGTGACCCCCCTGCAGGTGGGGAGCCAGGGCTCCAACCCAACTGGGATCCCTATGCAAGTCCTTGTGCTTCGTATTATGTGCACTTAACCCTGTGCACATAATACGAAGCACTGCCCGACCCAGGTTTTACTCTTCCTGTTAAGAAGGATTTTGTCTTTAACATGGGTTTTGTTAAGTATTATTATGAATTTTGTGACTTGAGAGATTCGTCAAACTGCTTCTATGAAATTCTCTTAACCCTCCCCTGCTGCCTCTCCATTTAAGTGGTCAAGAGAATCAGATACAGGTAAAATACTAAAAAAAAAAAAAAAAGAAAGAAAGAGAGAAAGAAAGAAAGAGCACGAGAGGGCCAGGTGGGGTAGTGTGCAGTGGGTTAAGCGCACATGGCAATAAGTGCAAGGATCTCTGTAAGGCGTAACCCCGTTTCGCCCCCGACTCCCCACCTTCAAAGGGGGTCGCTTCAAAAGCAGTGAAGCAGGTCTGCAGGTGTCTTTCTCTCCCCCTCTCTGCCTTCCTCTCTTCTCTTGATTTCTCTGTTTTATCTAACAACAAGGACAACACAATGGAAAAATGCCTCCAGGGGCAGTGGATTCCTAGTGCAGGCACCAAACCCCAGTGTTAACCCTGGAGGCAAAAAAAAAAGGCACCAGCTTAAGGCATCACAGCGCAATAATAAAACAGAAAGGAGGGCTGGCAAAATGTGGATGGTTAATGCAGTGCAAAACAGCAGGAAGTCAACACCAGACCTTGTTTTTATTAAAACTAATTGTTGTTTTCAACAACCATAAAAATTTTCCTGTAAGGAATAGTTTACCTCTGTTCAAAAATGTAGTTAATGTTGTTGCTTATTTCTAAACACTAGCTCTTGGATCATGTGCATAGCAAAGCAGGTGCACTATCCAGGTGAGCTATTTTACCAGAGGCAGAGGGAGAGGAAGGGAGGAAAGAGCCATTTCAAAATGAGGGAAACTGAATGCTTGACTGCATGTGTATTTTGCAGCCTTCCAGGATGTTGCTGACTAACTTGATTCTGGGTAAGAAAGCCAGTCATCCTCAAAAGCCTTCAAAAGCTGAGCTCTGTATAAAATGACTGCAATTAAGAAAGCAACACACAAAGGAGTCGGGCGGTAGTGCAGCGGGTTAAGCACATGTGGCGCAAAGCGCAAGGACTGGCGTAAGGCTCCCGGTTCAAGCCCCCGGCTCCCCACCTGTAGGGGAGTCCCTTCACGGGCGGTGAAGCTGGTCTGCAGGTGTCTGTCTTTCTTTCCCCCTCTTTTTCTTCCCCTCCTCTCGATTTCTCTCTGTCCTATCCAACAACAACAACATCAATAATAACTACAACAATAAAACAACAAGGGCAACAAAAAGGAATAAATAAATAATTTAAAAAAATAAAATTAAAAAATTAAGAAAGCAACACACCTTACAAAAGGATATTAGTTTATCATGTGTGTGATTTATCCTATGATTAGTAAACAGATTACTCTAGTGATAAGTTGTTAAGAATCCTATATTCAACTACTGCTACAATAGGGACAATTGATTAATTTGACAAAGATTCATGAGCATATATGTTTCCACCTTTGTGTGGCATGAAAACTAAAATTACAAATTCCATAAAAGGCACTGTGTTGGCATATTTCAGTGCAAAATTATGCATGGCTACACCTCTACTGCAAGTTTTCACAGGCTTAGAATTTTCTTATTAAGGTTGTTCTGCAACCTGCATTTTAGCAAGGGCATACAAGTGGATGGGAAGAATATGCTCAGGCAGACTAGTCTTGGTTTATAATGATGGATCCACTTCCACTGGGTTAGTGCTGACTTTCTCTTTTCTGTACTGTTAAGAAAAACATTGCTTTAAGATTATTATAATTAAAGGCATCTTCACAAGATAGTTTTAGATACATCACAAATAAATTATAAGCAAGATTCAGTTCAGAAGTCATTATAATATTTCCCATAAATTGAAAATGAAAAAAAAATGTTTTACATGCACTCCCATTTCCTTAACTGCCTGAAGCACAATCAGTCAGGGGACATTTTAAAGTTGAAATCTAGTGGAGGGAAGAGCAGGAGAAGAGATCGTTTTGGAGTTTGGAAAGAAGATGAACTATGCCGTGATAGAAGCAGATTACAAGAAAACTGAATTCAATCAAACTGTTGAGAGAATTAATAACTAACATGACTCCTAGAATACTGAAGGACTGAGAAACCAATGGCAGCAGTTTATCATGGGACTAAGGGATAAAAGCTTATGGACCCAACTGGGACGGTTATTAGAGTTTGTTTTAGAAAGAATTGGATCCCCAGGCTTGTTCCCTGGGTTAGAGCGTTTCAGAGATTACTTCCTTCTTGATCTGCATTTATTAGTTATTCTGATAGTTTCTTTTCAGAAAGATGTAAACAGATGATCTTCATGAAAGAATAGCAGAGCAGCTGAGGGCCAGAGTATTGTACAAACAATAATGGGCTGAATCAGTACCAGAAAATAATTGCTCACCAGGTAGAGTGCACAGCTTGCCACACGTGATGCTCTGGGTTTGATCCCAGGCACTACATGGGACCTCTACAGTGACCCAGGAGCCTTATGGACAGTGGAACAGTGCTATGGTATTTTCCCCCCCTCTCTGTCTCCTTTTCTTTTATAAGAGTTCTATGGATAGTGGAACAGTAGTATCTCTATTGTCCCTTCCCTCTCTCTCTTTTCCCTTACTAAATTATAAAAAAGAGAGAGAGAGAATTACGAGAATTGCTTCTTGGCCTTTTGGCTAAGATCAAGTATAGTATCTGTTCTTATCAGTTTAATATCTGATACGTCCTCTATCTGAGGACAATACATTAATAGATTTTTGGAGCAGGGAGTTGGAATAGGGGCTTGCTCCAACCGCTCCACGCATCGACCTGGTATTGCAGTACTTCCAGGAACAGTGTACCTCCTCAAAGAGAGAGAGAGAGAGAAAGGAAGAAGAAGAAGAAGGAGGAGGAGGAGGGGGAGGAGGAGGAGGAAGAGGAGGAGGAGGAGGAGGAAGAGGAGGAGGAGGAGGAGGAGGAGGAGGAGGAGGAGGAGGAAGAAAACACTGGGTCCATGCAATAATTCAGTAGTATACTGTATGCAAGAGGCTCTGAGTACATCCCTGACTCTATTTGCTTGTTGTTCTTGTTATTTTTTTTTCCCTTTTCTTCTTTTCACTGGAGCACGTCTCACCTCTGCCTTATGGTGGTGCCTGGGATTGAATCAGAAACCCTGAAGCTTCAGGCATAAAAGCTTTTTGAATAAATTTTTGTTTGTTTGATTGTTTGTTTGTTTGTTTTTTGGAAAGTCATTCAAAGACACCAAGGAAAAGGAAGATATGGATTACTGGAAACAGAAGATCTAATAATAGGAAAAGAACAGAAAGCTGGCCTGGGGAGATAGCATAGTGATTATGTAAAAATATTTTCATGCCTGAGGTGCCAAAGGAGCAGTGCTCTCATAAATAAATAAATAAATAAATAAATAATATCCGCCGATCACAACCTAACCAACGCAATGATGGCCACCTCAACATGCCTCACCTCAGACTGTGTCCAGAGACTTCACGTGTGACAACCCTTCAGCTTCATTACTCGGGTGAGACCTTTCCTTTTATAGTACACTCTAATTTCATCTCAGGTGGTTCACCTTCTAACAAAGTCCCATAACCTAGATATACACCAGTTTCTGTGAGAGAGAGCTTATGTTCACACGTATCCATAAACTACTGCAAAATATATACCTGAAAGCAGTAGTACACTAGAGTTTGCAGTGATTACCTCCCTAACACTTCCTCTCCACTATTCCAAGCTTGGGATCCATGATTGCTCAACATTTTGTTTGGCTTCGTATGTTAACTCTTTTTTCAATCACCAGGTTCCAGATGCCATCAGGATGCTGGCCAGGCTTCCCTGGATTGAAGACCCCACCAATGTGTCCTGGAGCTCAGCTTCCCCAGAGACACACCCTACTAGGGAAAGAGAGAGGCAGACTGGGAGTGTGGATCGACCGGTCAACGTCCATGTTCAGCGGGGAAGCAATTACAGAAGCCAGACCTTCTACCTTCTGCAACCCTCAATGACCCTGGGTCCATGCTCCCAGAGGGCTAGAGAATGGGAAAGCTATCATGGGAGGGGGTGGGTTAAGGAGATTGGGTGGTGGGAATTGTGTGGAGTTGTACCCCTCCTACCTTATGGTTTTGTTCTTTAATCCTTTCTTAAATAAAAAATTAAAATAAATAAATAAATAAATAATAAAATAACCCCAGAAAGTCCATGTACAATGGGGGAAAATGTTCCAAGATGGTAGCTATACCAAGAGCAAACCAACCCATGTCACAACATGTACCAATTATCTCGTATTGAATAACAACTAAACCCCAAAATGCAATGGCTGAAACAGTCATGAACTTATTTTTCAATGTTATTTATTTATTATTTATTGGATAGAAACAGAAATCGAAAGGGAAAGGGGAGATAAGGAGAGAGAGAGAGACACCTGTAGCACTGCTTCACCACTCATGAACCTTCCCACCTGCAGGTGGAGACCAGGGGCTTGAACCCAGGTCCTTGTGTTTTGTGACATGTGCACTTAATCAGGTGCACTACCACACAGTCACAACAGTGATGTATTTAGGTCACAGTTTTACTGGACAATTATGACTGATATTAGTTAGTCTCACTTATACTTCTGTGGCAGTTGGGCTGGATCCAAATGCCCTTATTCATGTCTGACAAGTGGATTAATGTTGGTGTAGCCACCTGAATGCCTAGGCTTTGTCTCTCTCTTCATCTAGCAGGTAAACCTTGCTCTTCACATGATAGTAAGTTAGCTAAAAGAGCCCCAGACACAAGGGATTTTCAACCATTTGCTAACATTCTACTAAGTAAAAAAAACCACCCAGTCAAGTTCAGAAACAAACTGTGAAGTGCACTCAAAGTTACACAGCGAAGATCATAGGTACAGCAAGGAAACAGGTGGTACTTTGTGTCTGCAATCATCACATTGTAAGATTCCCAGAGAATTATTCAGGAATATGAAACTGGTAAACTGTACTCCATGTGCCTGAACACGCTGAGAAAAGATTTAGATAATTGTGAGAGACTTTAGTGTTGAATTTGCGACAACTGTAGATTGCTAAGCAAAAGAAAAAAAATAGTTAATTATAAATTCTGAGGTTTACAGAGCACTGTTTGAGCAAACAAAACACTCATTATTATCAATAGTGGTGATTAGTGTTTATTTAGTTTCAAATTAGTCTGTTAACACTGAATATTGAACTAGCCAAAACTACAATTTGACTAGGGTAGCAGAAAAATGCAGAACAAATAATGGGCCAGGGAGGATTAAAGAGATGAATTCAATTTCCCACTCCTCCTCCTGAATGGTAAATCAAGGGATCAGAACTAAAAATCAGAAAGTCAAGAAGAAAGCAGGCAATAATGTTATCTAGAAAAATTAAGACAAACTCCAAAACAATCAAGGAAAAGGTGAAACTGCTTCCTCTGGTGAAACTAGGAAGAAGGAAATGATAGTAATAATGCCAGAACCTACCTCTCATAATAAGCCTCTTTCAAATTATGTGTATGCTGAATGTTTGAAACAAGATAGCAGAATAGGGAGAACCTGTTTTTACCTCTTCCTGTGATCACAGCAATGCTATATCAAAATGTGCATCAATCTGTAAAGAAACACATCTGAAACCCAGTTCAACAAGTTTTCACAGCATGGGACAAAATAGCCGCATTAAAGTAGAGAGGAGAAAGAAAAACACCTTCACAAGACCATATATATATAGTACCAGAACTGAGGAGATAGTATAATAGTTATACAAAAAGACTCTGTGACTGAGACTTTGAGGTCCCAGATTTAATTCCCATCACCACCATTAGTCAGAGCTGAACAGTGCTCTGGAGATGGAGAAGGAAAGGGTGGGGAGGAAGGAAGGAAAGAAGGAAGGAAGGAAGGGAGGGAGGGAGGGAAGAAGGAATGGAGGGAGAAAGGCAATACACTCTCTAATTTGTGAAACTATACTCTGGGGAGCAGTGCTGAATCCCAACCCTATACTCAATAATATGGAATGGGAGGCAAATGCAAATACATAAGTAAATAAATATAAATTTTATACTACCAAACAGAAGTATACAAATTCAATTGAAGTGATTATAGAGTTCAGATAAAAAATTATTTGAGGTCGTTGCAAATAAACAGTACCTTTCTCCAGTATCAAAATGATTTCAGAATATATAATTTAAATCTTCTACCCGGTGAAGGAAGTACTAGAGAAATTAATCACTGGGGGACCAGATGGTGGCACACCTGGTCAAGTGTTCACATGACAGTGTGCAAATACCCCAGTTCCAGCCTGTGGTCCCCACCTGCAGGGGGAAAGCATCACAAGTGGTGAAGCAGTACTGCAAGCGTCTCTCTGTCTCTCTCCTTCTCTATCTCCTCCTCCCCTCTCAATTTCTCTCTGTCTCTCTATCCAATAATAAATTTAAAAAGAGAGAGAGAAATTAATCACTAGGATGAGTATAGTGAAAGAAACTGTTTCGGGGTGCCAGAGGTAGCACACGCGATTGAGTGCACAAATTACCATGCACAAGGACCCAGGTTCAAGTCCACAGTCTCCACCTGCCAGGAGAAGCTTAGCAAGTGGTGAAGCAATGCTCCAGGTATCTCTCTGTCTCTCTCCCTATCTCCCCTCCCTTCTCAATTTCTTGATGTCCTATCAAACTAAATAAATAAATCAGTAGAAATTGTAAATATATATATATTATTTCAAAACATCATCTTCATGGCCAGTAAGGAGCTCACTTGGGAGAGTATCTACTTTGCCATGTACACTATCCAGATCAAGCCTAGTGCCTATTGCACTGGATGGAAGTTTCCTCTCTCTCTCTCTCTCTCTCTCTCTCTCTCCTGCCAACACACTGGGGCTTGGTGCTTACACTACAAATCTACTATTCCCAGCAGTCATCTTTTTTTCCTTTTTATTTGATAAGACAGACAGAAATTGAGAGCGGAGGGGGAGATAGAAAGGGAGAGAAAGAGAGACTGCTGCAGCCCTGCTTCACTGCTCATGAACCAGCCCCCTTCATGGGAGGGACCAGAGGTTTGAACTTGAGTGCTTGTTTATTGTGTATATGCTGAATGAGGTGCACTACTGCTCAGCCCCTTTTTCTCTCTTTGTATCTGAACTTTGACCCCAGAACATTAAGATCCTGATATATATTAGAAATATTACTTCATTATCAATTACCCCATCCTCCTTCCTTTTTTTTTTTTTTTGCCTAACAGAATAAGTTAATATTCTGGGGATATTATGTGTTTTGACTATAACGTAATTCATTTTAAATCTTATTTTGAAGGGTGGAGAGATATCATAATGGTTATCAAAATTCTTTCATCCCTGAGGCTCTAAGGTTCCAGGTTGAATCTGCAACAGTACCATAAACCAGAGTTGGACAGTGCTTCTGGTAAAATACAAACAAATAAACAAAAAAAGAACTTTATTGTGAAAACTATTTACTTCACTCTTAAAACCAGTAAGAAGGAGCGTACATGGAAGCTACATGAGCAGAAATAAGAAATGTCGGAGACTACAGGCACTAGTACAAACTGGACTTAATGGAACAGTTTAGAACTTCTCTCAGTGGGTCTAAAACCTCCACTGCTATCTGGTCAAAGCAACCAAGTTTGAGAGACTTTCTTTGCTTATACCAACATACAGTCCTCTTTGGTCCTTTTCCCTGGACTTGATATTCTGGACTAGTTCTGTTCTCAGTTGGGGTTGGATGTAACCCAGGTACAATAAATCAACAATTGAACAATAAATTCAACAGCTGAAAAATTCAAATCAGTGAACTTGAAGATAGGGTAGAGAAAACCATCAGAAAAAATCAGAAAAAAAGAAAAAAGAGAATTAAATAAAGATAACTTACATAAGAGAGTTATAGGATAACTTCAAGAGAAACATCATTCATATTACCAGGGTCCTGGAAAGAAAGGAGAGAAAGAAAAGGAAAGAGTTCTTATTTAAAAAAAAAAATGATAGCCTAGATCTCCTCCAAACTGAAGGAGATAGACAATCAGGTCTAGGAAGTTCTAGGAGTTCCAAACAAAATAAACTCCAACAGACACATTATAATGAAAATAGCAAATATCAAAGATAAAAAGGGAATCCTAAAAACAGAGAAAAACAGGGAGTCGGGCGGTAGCACAGCAGGTTAAGCACAGGTGGCGCAAAGCGCAAGGACCGATACAAGGATCCTGGTTCGAGTCCCCGGCTCCCCACCTGCAGGGGAGTCGCTTCACAAGCAGTGAAGCAGGTCTGTAGGAGTCTATCTTTCTCTCCCTCTCTCTGTCTTGCCCTCCTCTCTCCATTTCTCTCTGTCCTATCCAGCAACAACGATATCAATAATAACTACAACAATAAAACAACAAGGGCAACAAAAGGAAATAAATAAATAAATAAATAAATAAAATAAAGGAAAAAAAGCAGAGAAAACAAATAGTTGTATATAACACTATCAGTAGACTTCTCAACAGAAATTCTAAAGACCGAAGGCATGATATTCATGATATTCAATGCTTTGAATGACAAAAAGGTCTTCAACTAAAAATACTCTACCCAGTTTGGTTGTCACTCAGATTTGAGGAAGGGATAAAGAATTTTTCCAGAATAATAACAAACTTCTCAGAAACTGTGCAAATGAGAAGAGTGGAGAAAAAGTTAATGTGGGGGTCAGGCAGTGGTTAAGCTCACACATTATAATGTGCAGGGACCCAGGTTCAATCTCCTGGTCCCAACCTGCAGGGGAAAAGCTTCACAAATGGTGAAGCAGTGCTACAGGTGTCTCTCTGTCTCTCTCTCCCTGTCTATTTCCCCCTCTCCTCTCAATTTCTCTCTGCCTCTATACAATTTTTTAAGTAATTGTATACTTCAATTGTTTATTAATTAATAAGTAAAAATTTAAAAGAAGTTAATGTGGAAAGAAAAACCTCTCCAAACTGCGTATATGTATATATAATCAAAACATCTTAGGATGTGAAGGAGATAAACTTACTCATGAAAAATCTATAGAAACTTCCCTGTAAGGAAAATTTAAATATTTTCTTTAGGCAGAAGGAAGATGGCATAGTGAAATTCTTACATATACACAAAGAAAAGAAAAGTGTTGGAGAAGAAATAAAGAGAAAGAAAATAAAAGAACTTTTCCAGCAAACAACCAGTTAAAAAGATTTGTTGTCTTCAACTATGGTAGCCTAGACTTGAAAAGTTGGCTTTCCATCCAGAAAACAAAAATTACAACAAAAAATCTCAGTGAATTTCATAAGAGAACATCTGGAATTTCTGGTTAAGAAAAAAAAAAAGGAACATTATTATCTGATGGTTGATGATTGCACATATACAGTGAGAGCAAGAAGGGATGAAGAGAAAGGCTCAAGCTGAAAAGTAGCACTGCCAGCAGGCACCATGCTCACAGTTGTGTTAAATCCATGAGAGAGATATAAAGGGCCCAACCTAACTGCTCAGGACCAGAGTGGCTTAAGTCAAGGATCTTGGTACTGCTACTTACAGCTGTAGAAATTACAGCCTCGGGAGTCAGGTGGTGGCGCAGTGGGTTAAGTGCACATGGCGCAAAGCGCAAGGACCAGCCTGAGGATCCCAGTTCTACCCCCCGGCACAAGTGGTGAAGCAGGTCTACAGGTGTCTACCTTTCTCTCTCCATTTCTATCTTCTCCTCCTCTCTCCATTTCTCTCTGTCCTATCCAACAACGGTGACATCAATAACAGCAACAATAATAACTACAACAATAAAAACAAGGGCAACAAAAAGGAAATAAATAAATAAATAAATAAATAAATAAATAAATAAATAAATAAATAAAAGAAATTACAGGCTCTTGAATGATTCCAGAGAGCCATCTGGGGGAAAGAATCTACTAAACAGGGGGTCGGGCGGTGGCGCAGTGGGTTAAGCGCACGTGGCGCAAAGCGCAGGGACCGGAGTAAGGATCCCGGTTCGAGCCCCCTGGCTCCCCACCTGTAGGGGAGTCGCTTCACAGGCGGTGAAGCAGGTCTGCAGGTGTCTATCTTTCTCTCCCCCTCTCTGTCTTCCCCTCCTCTCTCCAAGTCTCTCTGTCCTATCCAACAACAAAGCAACGTCAACAATGGCAATAATAACCGCAACGAGGCTGCAACAACTAGGGCAACAAAAAGGGGGAAAAATGGCCTCCAGGAGCGGTGGATTCATGGTGCAGGCACCGAGCCCAGCAATAACCCTGGAGGAGAAAAAAAAAAAAAAAAAAAAAAGAATCTACTAAACACTGTACCTGTGAACCATTATGGCAAAAAGTAAGTAAACCAAAAAACTATTTGACCCAGCTGTCATGGAGAACCTGGTGAACAGGATCAGACTCCCCCACAGGTGGGAAAAATGACTTTGAACTCACAGCATAGTTTCTCCTTTCAGGAATCAGACCAGGAAGAGAAAAGGATCTGGAATTTAGGCCACCCCCCACCCACATTAGGGCTCTGTTTAAGGGACATCAGCCACCAGAATACAAAATCACTTCTTCAAAACTCCTCTCCTCCCCTGCAACATAAAAAGCACAACTCAGCACTACCTGCTGGCAAACAGAAGAAACCAAAATACATGGGTAAGACTAGGAAGGCTCTGGTTTTGAATAACTAAAAGGAGGGAAAGACACCCCATGACGCAGATTCATTAGAGTTACCAGAGAAAGAACTTAGGGACTACATTGTCAGAAAATTTGAATAAATACCAAGTTCTCAATTAAATGTGCAGAAATGGATTAAGAACGAAATCCATGGGGCTGGGTGGTGGCATGCCTGGTTGAGTGCACATGTTACAATGCACAAGGACTATGGCCAGGATGTCCTTCATGCCATGTAACTCTGTTTTTAAGTTCTCTATTTTCCTGTCTAGTAACTCTTTGAAGTCACGGATTTCTTTTTAATTTTTTTAAATTATCCTTATTTATTTATTGGATAGAGACAGCCAGAAATTGAGAGGGAAGGGGGATTATAGAGAGGGAAAGAGACAGAGAGACAATTGCAAAACTGCTTTGCCACTTGCAGCGCTTTCCCCTTGCAGGTGGGGTCCAAGGGCTTGAACCAGGTCCTTGCCCATTGTAACGTGCACTCAGTTAGGTGTACCACCACGAGGTCCCTCATCAGCCTTTTCTGTAGGAACCCTGGAAGCTAGGAGAGAATGGAATAGAACATTCAAGATTTTAAAAGACAACAATTACCTGTCACAGATACTTTACCCTGTAAGACTATCATTCAAATATGATGAAGCAATCAAAACAGTACCAGACATACAAAAACTCAAGGAGCTTGCCGTTACTAGACCTGCCTTGCAGGAGTAACAGAAAGAAACAAGGAATATTTGACTCTCAGCCAGGTGATACACAATAAAATAGATCCAGAAACAAATGCCATAGGAATATCTGACAACTTTAAAGCATGGAAGGAAAGGGAGACATGAATAGAGGATATTCAAGCAAAGAATTGTGAGACAAGAACAGTTCAAAAAAGACTCTCTTAGATGTATTTCATATATTCACATATATATTACACATTTACTTTTATGTATAACACATTGAAATGCATAATCTATGTTTTTTAATATTTATTTATTTATCCCCTTTTGTTGCCCTTGTTTTATTGTTGTAGTTATTATTGTTGTTGTCACTGTTGGATAGGACAAAGAGAAATAGAGAGGAGGGGAAGACAGAGGGGGGGAGAGAAAGACAACTGCAGACCGGCTTCACCGCTTGTGAAGCGACTCCCCTGCAGGTGGGGAGCCGGGGGGGCTCGAACAGGGATCCTTACCCTGGTTCTTGCGCTTTGCGCTACCTGTGTTTAACCCGCTGCACTACCTCCAGACTCCTGTCTTCTATGTTTTTTTTTTAATGATGTTATTTCCTCTCTAGTACTTTTATTTAAACTTTTCCTGTATTGTTTTTTGTTTGCTTTTCCTTCAGGGTTATTGATGGGACTAAGTGCCAGCACTACGAATCCACTACTCCTAGAGAACATTTTTTTCCACTTTTTTGGATAGGACAGAGAGAAGTTGAGAGAGGAGGGGGAGATAGAGAGGGAGAGAGAAAGACAGACTCCTGAAGACATTCTTCACTGCTTGTGAGAGGAATTCTTGCAGGTGGGGAGCTAAGGCCTCGAACCGGGATCCCTGTGTGAGTCCTTGTATTCTACTATGTGCACTTAACACAGTGCGCCACTGCCCAACCCCCTTCTTTTTTTGTTTTTCTTATCCTTCTTATAATACATACATATATATATATATATATATATATATATATGTAATATGATGAGGTTCTTTTTTATGTTGAGGTTCTTTAATTTAGTGTTTGGTTCACAGACTGTTGTTCAGTTTTTACCTGTTAGCAAACGACCTGCATATCTGAAGGACAGCTACTGGATGGTTCTTATATGTGCAAAAAAAAAAAAAACTCTATCACACGAACTTGTTAAAAAGAAAAAAAGTATTAGGCCAATTGTCAGTATGTGACAACTGTGAAAACTATGGTGGCTATCCTTGAAAGGAGGAAGGGGGAGGCACACAGCTGTGGTGTTGGATGTGGTGTGGAACTATTCCCTTACAATCTTATGATCTTGTAAGCTAGTATTAAGTCACTGATACAAAATTTTAAAATAAATAAAATAAAGCCAAACACATACAAGATAATTTATTGTAGTCTGTGAATCAGACATGAGCAGGAAGAGAGAAGCTTAAAGCACAAGTGCCATGGTTGCTCTAACAGCAGAAACTTCCCACCACCATCCACAGAATGTCCCCAAGAGATGCATGCATACCAGGTCAGAAGAAGTCAGAAGAAGAATTTTGAAGCTAAGATCAGTCCTCATAAGGAAGAATATATAAGTAAAGAGGATCTCTGAATGCTGAGCATAAGCAAACAGGAATGTCTGACAGCTCAACAAGCATGTTGATCTAAGGTGGACATCAATTATCTATATCCAGAGGGGGAAGAAGTAAGCAGTGGGAGGGCACCTGAAAAGGCCTTAAAATTTTCAAGCCCCTTGGAATAGACCTGAAATGGAACTACTTGCTTTTTCCAAAAATGGAGGCCCCAACTATTCATCTGCAATAGTCTTGCCTTTAAGTTCATGATTAATCAACAATTTGTTCTGCTTTATATCTTTTTTAAAAAATTATTTATAAAAAGGAAACATTAACAAAAATCATAAGTTAAAAGGGGTACAACTCTACACAGTTCCCACCACCAGAACTTCATATCCCATCCCCTCCCCTGATAGCTTTCCTATTCTTTATCCCTCTGGGAGTATGGACCCAAGGTCATTGTGGGATGCAGAAGGTGGGAGGAATGGCTTATGTAATTGCTTCTCCACTGAACATGGGCATTGACAGGTTGATCCATACTCCCAGCCTGTCTCTTTCTTTCCCTAGTCGGGTGGGGCTCTGGGAAATTGGGGCTCCAGGACACATTGATGGAGTTGTCTGTCCAGGGAAGTCCAAATGGCATCATGGTAGCATCTGGAACCTGGTGGCTGAAAAGACAGTTAACATATAAAGCGAAATAAATTGTTGACTAATCATGAACCTAAAGGCTGGAATAGTTCAGATGAAGAGTTGGGGGCATTTCTGTTTTGTAGATTGTCAGTAGGCCTATTTTAGGCCATGACAATACTAGTTTTTTATTTGTTTGTTTTTTCCTGAGCCTGACATCTGATATGCAGGTGGATCCAAGTTATTGTCTGGGGAGATAATGTCATGGCTGGGAAAAGGGCCAGAAAGCTTGATCAGGGAAGAGAGTAGCTCCCAAATATGGGAAAGGTTCCGGATGCTAGCATGATGCCAGCCTGACTTCCCTGGGCAGATGACCAATGTGTCCTGGAGCCCTGCCTCCCCAGAGTCCTGCCCCACTAGGGAAAGAGAGAGACAGGCTGGGAGTATGGATCGACCTATCAATGCCCATGTTCAGTGGGGAAGCAATTACAGAAGCCAGACCTCCCACTTTCTGCACCTCATAATGATCCTGGGTCCATACTCCCAGAGGAATAAAGAATAGGACAGCTATCAAGGGAGGGGATAGGATATTGAGTTCTGGTGATGAGAATTGTGTGGAATTATACTCCTCTTATCCCATGGTCTTGTCAATATTTTCATTTTATAAATAAAAATTATATAAATTTAAAAAAGATTACAAGCAGGGGGCCGGGTGGTAGTGCAATGGGTTATGCGCACATGGCAGGAAGCTCAAGGACCAGCATAAGAATCCGGGTTCAGCGGGGAAGCAATTACAGAAGCCAGACCTTCTACCTTCTGCAACCCTCAATGACCCTGGGTCCATGCTCCCAGAGGGCTAGAGAATGGGAAAGCTATCATGGGAGGGGGTGGGTTATGGAGATTGGGTGGTGGGAATTGTGTGGAGTTGTACCCCTCCTACCTTATGTTTTTGTTCATTAATCCTTTCTTAAATAAAAAATTAAAAAAATAAAATAAAATAAAATAATAAAAAAAAAGAATCCGGGTTCCAGCCCCGGGCTCCCCATCTGCAAGGGGTTTGCTTCACAAGCAGTGAAGCAGGTCTTCAGGTGTCGTCTTTCTCACCCGTCTCTGTCTCCCCCTCCTCTCTCAATTTCTCACTGTCCTAACCAACAGCAATGACAGCGATGACAACAATAATAATAACAGCAGCAACTATAAACAACAAGGACAACAAATGGGAAAAAATAGCCTCCGGGAGCAGTGGATTCGTAGTGCAGGCACTAAGAGCCCCAGTGGTAACTCTGGAAGCAACAACAACAAAAAAACTGACAAGCAATTCTCAGGTAGAGAGCTTTCTCCCTTACAAAAAGCCTGCTCCACATTTCCTTGGGGTATACTATCTGTTCATTTCCACTGTCTCTTATTTATTTTGTTCTGCTTTTATTCATTGCCACCATGGTATGGCTAGCACTTGGTACCTGCACAATGAATCCCCACCACTCCCTGTGCCATTTTTTCTTTCTTTCTTTTTTCTTTTCGATTGAGACAGAGAAATTGAGAGGGGTGAGTAGATAAAGGAGAGAGGAGACTAGGCGGTGGTGCATTGGTTAAAAGCACGCACATCCGGAGTTGGCGGTAGCACAGCGGGTTAAGCGCACGTGGCACAAAGCGCAAGGACCCATGTAAGGATCAGCTTCCAGCCCCCGGCTCCCCACCTGTAGGGAAGTCACTTCACAGGCGGTGAAGTAGGTCTACAGGTGTCTATCTTTCTCTCCCCCCTCTGTCTTCCCCTCTCTCCATTCTTCCTCCTCTCTCCATTTCTCTCTGACTTACCTAACAACAACAATAACTACAACAATAAAAAAATAATACATTTAAAAAAAGAAAAGCACACATATTACCCTGCACAAAGACCTGGGTTCAAAACCCTGCTTGTGGAACACCACAAGCAGTGAAACAGGTCTGCAGGAGTCTCTCTTTCTCTCCCTCTCTCTATCTCCCTTCCCCTCTCAATTTCTCTCTGTCCTATCAAATAAAAATAGAAAGGAAAAAGAAAAAAAATGGTTACCAGGAGCAGTCAATTCGTATCACAGGCACTGAACCACAACAATAACCCTTATGGCAAAATAGAGAGAGAGAGAGACAGAAACAGAGAGAGAGATAGCACTGATTCACTGCTCATGAAGCAGCCCCCACATGTGGAGTCTAGTGGGCCTGAACCTCAATCTTTGTGCTTGGTAATGTGTGCACTCTACCGAGTATGCCACTGCCTGGCCCCTGACATATACCATCCATAATAAATCATCCTGTACTTTCATTTTAACAAATAAATTTTCTTGCTTACAACCATTTGACTCTTGGTTGGACTCTTTCTCCAAAGAAAATAAGAGTTAGGGTAAACACATCATTCTCCAGTAACAAATTCATAACCACTAAACTGATCTGGTAAAAACTATTAAAGAGAGGGGGATCAGTAGCTAGCTCACTTGATAAAGTGAACACATCAGCATACATTGCATGAAAACTTAAGTTTGAGCCTCGCAGCCATTACATGGGATCTCCTGTGTAGCTGAAGTTTCAGGAGCAATGGAAAATTGCTATAATGTCTCTCCCCTCTCTGTTCCTCTCTCTCTTTCACTGTCTCTTACCTTATATCTAGAAGAAAGAAAAGAAAAAGACAACTGCCATAAGTGGTGGAGTTTTGCAAGACAGTAGCTACAGTGATAACCCTGGAGGCAAAATAATGATAATGATAATAGTCTCTATGAAAGAAAAATACTAAATTATCTCAATTATTCATTACATATAATGAAAGAAAGAAAGCAAAAACAAATGAAAACAAATCTTTAGATTCTGACAGGAGAGATGAGGTTGTCAGTTTGCATGTGTATCGTGCATGTGTATATTGGGGGCCTGGAATGGATTGTGACTGAAGGCTATAGAACTTTGATGGATATCTTGTAGAGCTGTGAAACTGAAATTGTACTTCTGAAATATATATAGTCTTGTAAGCCAACACTATCTTCACTAAGAATGCATGCATAGTAATTTAAAAACATTAGGGGGGAGAAAAGAGATTATTGTCTTTATCCAGATGAATATGCAGTGTTCTTTTGTCTAACAGTAGTTTACAAAAAATGTAAACTACTGTTTACATTTAGTAGTTTACATCCTACTAAAAGTTTGTATACTACTATCTGTGCTTTAAAATGGAAGGAACAGATGTATTTCAATAGTAGAATGAATATCTGAGGTCCTGGGTTTGGTCCCCAGTGCCCCTGAAGGAAGCTTCAGTGCTGTGGTCTCTTCTCTCTCTCTCTCTCTGATAAATAACTAAATAAATATACAAAAATAATAAAATATAGAGAATGAAAATATAAATACATGTCTACATGTATAGAAAGTAATTTACCATATGTTCTGCTGAGTCTACTACATTCCAAAGAAATTCCAATCTCAACCATTTCTCACCCCTCAATCACCTCCTATGGAAGCTTGGTTCTAGCCTTCACATTACTTCACTGGACATCCTGCATCTACCCTTCAAGTAAGTTGCCACATAGCAGCTGGAGGAATCTGGTTAAAAGAAACATTAAAGTGATCCTGGAGATGGCACAAGGTTACAACATTTTAGATTGTAAGCATTTTCTGACTCTGTTTATCAATCTCATTCAATTAATTGCACCTAATAACAATGAATGTGCTGAAATGTTCTATTTGTTGACAATACAGCAAGAAGATAGGATTTAGATATGTTATTAGTTTTACATTTACTCTTTCAATCCTGTTAAGTGAGTTAACAAGGGTGGGAAATGGATTTTGGCACAGCCATACTTACCCAGAAAGTGTTGCTATGAATCATAGTTCCTTGGGTGTGTCCTGGCAGAGTAGTTTGAGAGCAACTGATCTGTATTCCACAGTCTTGTGCCTTTTCTAATTATATAAACCCTTTGTTAGTTAGATATGTGCCTACAGTCCCATAGAAACTTCTTGTAAGGACTATTGTGTGTATAGTACTTCTGAGTTCCTCAGCATATCAGTAATGAGAATATTTTTTTAAACACTTGTTGATTGAGGGCCAGGTGGTGGCATACCTGGTTGAGCACACATGTTACAATGTGCAAGGACCTGGGTTCAAGCCTCCAGTCCCCACCTGCAGGAGGAAAACTTTTTGAGTGATGAAACAGTGCTTCAGGTGTCTGTCTGTCTCCCTCCCTATCTCCCCTTCCTTCTCAATTTCTGGCTGTCTCTAGCCAAAAAAAAGATTAAAAAATTTGAAACTCAACAATTTGTTTGGCTTTGTATGTTAACTCTCTTTTCAGCCACCAGGTTCCAGATGCCATCAGGATGCTGGCTAGGCTTCCCTGGACTGAAGACCCCACCAATGTGTCCTAGAGCTCCACTTCCCCAGAGACTCATCCTACTAGGGAAAGAGAGAGGCAGACTGGGAGTATGGAATGACCAGTCAACGTCCATGTTCAGCGGGGAAGCAATTCAGAAGCCAGACCTTCCACCTTCTGCAACCCACAATGACCCTGGGTCCATGCTCCCAGAAGGATAGAGAATGGGAAAGCTATCAGGGGAGGGGATGGGATATGGAGATTGGATGGTAGGAATTGTGTGGAATTGTACTCCTCCTACCCTATGGTTTTGTTCATTTATCCTTTCTTAAATAAAAAATAATTTAAAAAAATTTAAAACTTGTATCATTAACATTAAAATCATGGATACAGACATTAAAAGAAATACACATATACTTGGATTTCATAAAATCAGGACAAACGTTTCAAACATGTTAATTTTCCTCTAGCACATAAGGAAGTGATTTCACCCTAACAGATACTCAGAAATAACAGATGAATAAATAAAATATGAAATATCCAATATAGCAATGATGATATGCTTTTTAATACTAAATGTGCCAAAGAGCTCACTCTTTAACATCATTTCCTCACATAATTCTTTATTTTTTTAAATTTTTTATTTAAGAAAGGATTAATGAACAAAAACATAAGGTAGGAGGGGTACAACTCCACACAATTCCCACCACCCAATCTCCATAACCCACCCCCTCCCATGGTAGCTTTCCCAATCTCTAGCCCTCTGGGAGCATGGACCCAGGGTCATTGAGGGTTGCAGAAGGTAGAAGGTCTGGCTTCCGTAATTGCTTCCCCGCTGAACATGGGCATTGACTGGTCGGTCCATACTCCCAGTCTGCCTCTCTCTTTCCCTAGTAAGGTGTGTCTCTGGGGAAGCTGAGCTCCAGGACACATTGGTGGGGTCTTCAATCCAGGGAATCCTGGCCAGCATCCTGGTGGCATCTGGAACCTGGTGATTGAAAAGAGAGTTAACATACGAAGCCAAACAATTTGTTGAGCAATGCATAATTCTTTTTTTTAATTTTTTAAAAATATTTATTTATTTATTCCCTTTTGTTGCCCTTGTTTTATTGTTGTAGTTACTATTGTTGTTGTTACTGATGTTGTCATTGTTGAATAGGACAGAGAGAAATGGAGAGAGGAGGGGAGACAGAGAGGGGAGAGAAAGATAGACACCTGCAGACCTGCTTCACCGTCTGTGAAGCGACTCCCCTGCAGGTGGGGAGCCGGGGGCTCAAACCAGGATCCTTATGCTGATCCTTGTGCTTTGCGCCATGTGCGCTTTAACCCACTGCACTACTGCCCGACTCCCACATAATTCTTATAGTTATACATAGGCAGTCACAGTCACTCAACTAACTCCTACCAGCTTGATTTAGAGTGTAACACCTCTGCAATTCCAAAGCCAGCGACCTTTTCTAAGTGTAAAAACTGATAAACTCCTCCTCGATAAGAGTATGTTCAAAGTTCTTTCAATAAAATATTTCTATCCAAGGACTTCATTGTTACTGAGAAGAAACTATGATAGTCAGCAGGAATGAAAGACGTCTTAGTCAAATTACAAAAAGCTGGGGAAAGCCATCCAAAGGTGGGCTCAGGACAGTTTTGAGTGTATAACCAAGCAAAGCTAAGTTTTGTGCTCTCCCACTAAACCACTCCTAAATTGCCCAAGATAATTGAAAATATTACTACAGCTTGCTGTAATTTTTCTCATTAAAGTAGCATTGCATTAGAACATTATATATGTTTCAAATGTGTTTCTTCCCCCCCCCTTTTTGTTTATCGTCATTATTGTTGTTGTTGTTGCTGTCATTGTTGTAGGACTAGAATGACTTTGGGAACCCACCTAATTACCAGTGAGTGCAAACACGTGTGGTTCATGGACAGAGAGGAGCCTAAGGAGAGATTCCTGGGGCTAAAGCCTGTAACAGTCAGGCAGTTTACTGGTTGAGCTGCCACCTCCAGTCTATTTTACTGACAAAAAGACTGCTGAAAGGAGGAGAGGACTCCCCTAAGACTCACCAAATGCAACTGTGAGTCTCCATTGCTACTGCCCTTAGAGGCTGGAGCAGCAGCCAGGAGGCCCTGTGCTGACACTTGGGGGCAGAGAACTGGCCAGACACTCAGGAGAAGATATATACCCTGGTGGGCTAGAGGTGGGACCTTTCCACATTGTGCTCCTGATGAATAGGGGAGACATGGTGAATAACTCCCACAGAACCCACAGAGTATCAACAGAACTTGTTTGGAAACTCACAGGGCCAAGTACTTCTAGCTTGGCTCTGGCTGCTGGAAGAGAAGCTGAATTGAGCCCGGTGATTTGGATCCTTGGATTGGAAACTCACAGGGCCAAGTACTTCTAGCTTGGCTCTGGCTGCTGGAAGAGGAGCTGAATTGAGCCTGGTGATTTGGATCCTTGGAGCGTGGAAGTCTGTGCATAACCACTGTGTTATCCCACCCTGATTTATCTCTTGATCAGGAGTGAGGGATTAAGTTAAGAGGCCTACCTATAGTTAAAAAGCCCTCAGGCCTCCATATCCTATAGGAAAGAAAAAGAACAAAAGAGGTTTTAGCAGCCACTGTACTTCAACTCAGGGATTGAGATAATTTTGAAACAACTGTACATTTCCACAACTGTGAACCCTTTAAGTACCTTACTTAGACACAAGTCAATCCAAGCAAGACTGATCAGTAATTTTAAAAGTACTGAGAGAGGGACTTCACAACATACTGTATAGAATGGTTAAACTAAGAAGAAATCTTAGAGAAATGAACTAGGATAAAAGTCCAGCTAAAAGCCCCCTAAAGGTTGAAGTACAGAACAATGAGGTCAACATCCAAATGCTAGTTAAGGAATTAATCACAGGAGTGAGGAAAGAGTTTGCAAGTATAGTCATCAGAAATGGGGAAACAACAAATGAGACTCTGAAAGAAAACACTAATTATGGCAAGGTAATTAGAGAGCTGAAAGATGAAATAGCTGAGCTAAGAACACAACTAGCTGAGCAAGCTAAAACTATCAGAACTGAGTAACAAAATAGCTAAACTGCAGAAAACAGCAGAGAGGAGACAGAATAAAATAAATGAGGTTGAAAACAGAATTAGCAAGATCAAGGATGAATTTGAGAAAACTAAGAAGTAAGAAATCTCAAAAAGAGATTAAGAGATACTAAAAATAACAACAGAGACATATGGGATGACTTCAAAAGAAATAATATACACATTATTGCTTTATGAGAGGAAAAGACTATTCATCATGAACAAGTGGGGTTTATCCCAGGGATGCAAGGTTGGTTTAATATACATATATCAATCAACATGATCCACCACATCAATAAAAGCAAGACCAAAAACCACATGGTCATATCAATAGATGCAGAGAAATCATTTGACAAAATGCAACATCCCTTTATGATGAGAACACTACAAAAAAAGGGAATAAATGGAAAATTACTCAAGAGAGTGGAGTCCATATATAGCAAACCTAAAGCCAACATCATACTCAATGGTGAAAAACTGGATGCATTTCCCTTCAGATCAGGTACCAGACAGGGCTGCCCACTATCACCATTACTATTCAACATGGGGTGGAAGTTATCGCCATAGCAATCAGGCAGGAGCAAGGAATTAAAGGCATACAGATTGGAAGAGAAGAAGTCAAACTCTCCCTATTTGCAGATGACATGATAGTATACATAGAAAAACCTAAAAAATCCAGCAAGAAGCTTTTGGAAATCATCAGGCAACACAGTAAGGTGTCAGGCTACAAAATTAACATTCAAAAGTCAGTGGCATTCCTCTATGTAAACACTAAGTTAGAAGAAGAATAAATCCAGAAATCAATTCTTTTTACTATAGCAACAAAAACAATAAAATATTTAGGAATAAACCTAACCAAAGGAGTGAAAGACTTGTATACTGAAAATTATGATTCACTACTCACAGAAATAGGAAAAGACACAAAGAAGTGGAAAGATATTCCATGTTCATGGGTTGGAATAATTAACATAATTAAAATGAATATACTACCCAGAGCCATATGCAAATTTAATGCAATCCCCATCAAGATCCCAGCCACATTTTTTATTATTTTTTAATATTCTATTTGCTTTTTTATTATTTATAAAAAGGAAACACTGGCAAAACCATAGGATAAGAGGGGTACAACTCCACACAATTCCCACCACCAGAACTCTGTATCCCATCCTCTCCCTTGATAGCTTTCCTATTCTTTAGCCCTCTGTGAGAATGGACCCAAGGTCATTGTGAGATGCAGAAGGTGGAAGATCTGGCTTCTGTAATTGCTTCCCCACTGAACATATGTGTTTCCAGGTTGATCCATACTCCCAGCTTGTCTTTCTCTTTCCCTAGTGGTGTGGGGTTCTGGGGAATCAGAGCTCCAGGACACATTGGTGGGGTTGTCTGTCCAGGGACACAACCACATATTTAAAAAGAATAGAAGAAATGCTACTACTATTTATCTGGAACCAGAAAATACCTAGAATTGCCAAAACAATTGAGAAGAATGAACAGAACTGGAGGCATCACACTCCCAAATCTCAAATTGTATTATAGGCCATTGTCATCAAAACTGCTTGGTACTGGAACATGAATAGACACACTGACCAGTGAAATAGAAATGAAAGCCCAGAAGTAAGCCCCCACACCTATGGACATCTACTCTTTGACAAAGGTGTCCAGACTATTAAATGGGGAAAGCAGAGTCTCTTCAACAAATGGTGTTGGAAATAATGGGTTGAAACATGCAGAAGAATGAAACTGAACCACTATATTTCAACAAACACAAAAGTAAATTTCAAGTAGATCAAGGACTTGGATGTTGGACCAGAAACTATCAGATACTTAGAGGAAAATATTGGCAGAAGTCTTTTCCACATAAATTTTAAAGACATCTTCAATGAAATGAATCCAATTACAAAGAAGACTAAGGCAAGCATAAACTTATGGGACTACATCAAATTAAAAAGCTTCTGCACAGCAAACGAAACCAATACCTAAACCAAGAGACCCCTCACAGAATGGGAGAAGATCTTTACATGCTATATATCAGACAAGAGGCTAATGATCAAAATATATAAATAGCTTGCCAAACTCAACAACAAGAAAACAACCCCATCCAAAATTGGGGAGAGGACATGGACAGAATATTCACCACAGAAGAGATCCAAAAGGCCAAGAAATACATAAAAAAATGCTCCAAGTCTTTGAGTGCCAGAGAAATGCAAACAAAGACAACAATGAGATACCACTTCACTCCTGTGAGAATGTCATACATCAGAAAAGGTAACAGCAGCAAATGCTGGAGAAGTTGTGGGATCAAAGCAAGCCTCCTGCACTTCTTATGGGAATATGTCAATTGGTCCAAGCCCTGTGGAGAGCAGTCTGGAGAACTCTCAGAAGTCTAGAAATGGGCCTACCCTATGACCCTGCAATTCCTCTCCTGCAGATATATTTTAAGTAGCCCAATACCAATGTTCATAGCAGCACAATTTGTAATAGCCAATACCTGGAAGCAACCCAGGTGTCCAACAACAGATGAGTGGCTAAACAAGTTGTGGTATATACACACAATGGAATACTACTCAGCTATTAAAAATGGTAATTTTACTGTTTTCAGCCCATCTTGGATGAAGCTTGAATAAATCATGTTAAGTGATATAAGTCAGAAACAGAAGGATGAATATGGGGTGATCTCACTCACAGGCAGAAGTTGAAAAACAAGATCAGAGAGAAAAAACTAAGCATAACCTGGACTGGAGTTTGTGTATTGCACCAAAGTAAAAGACTCTGGATGTGTGTGGAGAATACAGGTTTAGAAAAGGATGACAGAGGACCTAGTGGGGGTTGTATTGTTATATGGAAAACTGAGAAATGTTATGCATGTACAAACTATTATATTTACTGTCAAATATTAAGCATTCATCCTCCAATAAAGGAAAAAAATGAAGAAGAAGAAGAAGGAGGAGGAGGAGGAGGAGGAGGAGGGGAAAGAAAAGAAACAAAACCTATAAAGTATAAGTCAATATAATGGCCTTCTTATCCCCCTCTCAATTGAACGTTGGCCAAATACCAATCCCAAATCCTCAAATTTTTCTAAAATTTAAAGTATAAGGATATTTTATATTCTAGTATAATGCAAAAAGTTGATATTAGCAATAGCACCAATTTCCTTTAAATCAAACAAGAGATGAGCTAAACTTATTCCATGTAAATAATTAACTTATTAAGTACATGCTGTAGCAACAAGTAGGCTTCAAGGATAACTAAGAAGGAACAATTTTATATACTGAAAACTATGAGTCACTATTAAAGGAAATAGATGGAAGAAGGGCAAACGCTAGAAGAAGAAGAAAAGGAAATAGAAAAAATATAAATAAGTGGAAAATGTCCCATTTTCATGGAATGGAAGAATTAACATAATGAAAGTGACTATTCTATCCAGAGATATATACAGATGTAATGCAATCCCCATCATGGACCCAGCATTTTTTTTTAAGAGAATAGAACAAAAGCTACAAACATTTGTCTAGAACCAGAAAATACCTAGAACTGCCAAAACAATCTTGACAGGAAAAAAAAAAAAAAACAGAATAGGAAGCACCACACTCCCAGTTCTCAAACTATACTATAGAGTCATTGTAATCAAAACTGTCTGGTACTGGAACAAAAAGAGACACATTGACCAGAGGTGTACAAGAATTGATTAAATCTTCCCCATCACCAGTCACCAGAGGGGGGTTATTAACAACTACTAAGAACAGAAATTCTTTGAACAGGGCTCAGCAATTACATATTGCCAAGTGCAAGGTCCCAGGTTCAAGCCCTCTTCCCCACTTGCAGGGAGGCTACTTCACCAGCACTGAAACGGGTCTATAGGTGTCCTTGTCTACTCCTCCTCTCCCAATTTCCCTCTGTCCTATCTAATACAAATTGGTCGGGGCGGGGGGGGTGAGACCACTGGGTGCAGTGGATTCATAGATTCATAGTGCTACCACTGAGCCCTAGCAATAACTCTAGTGACAAAAAAAAAAGTATTAACCTATTTTATGAGAAAGAAGAAAATGAAAGAGAAGTCCTTTACCCCCATGCTCACATACCAATCAAGTGGACCTCGTCACTTGTTCTCTAACCAGTCTTTAAAAAATGTATTTATATCCCAGAAAAAGAAGGAGAAAGAGAACCAGAATATCACTCTGGCATATTTGGGACTTCAATCCATGAGAATCCAGTGAATACACTGCCACCTTCCAGGCCACTCTATACACAGCCCTGTAAGAACCTCTTTCTGAACTGATCCCATCCAAACAAACAAAAGAAATAGTGGCTATCTTTAAAGTTGCTTGAACTTAGGAAAGCCTAAAAGCGGGGTGGGTTAATGCAGCGCATTAAGCGCACATGGCCCAAAGCGCAAGGACCAGCATAAGGATTCTGATTCGAGCCCCAGGATCCCCACCTGCAAAGGGGCTCGCTTCACAAGCGGTGAAGCAGGTCTGCTGGTGTCTTTCTCTCCTCCTCTATCAACTTCTCTCTGTCCTGTCCAACAACAACAACAGCAACAGCATGACAACAAGGGCAACAAAATGGGAAAAGTGGCCTCCAGGAGAAGCGGATTCTTGCAGTGCAGGCACCTAGCCCCAGCGATAACACTAGAGGCAAAAAAAAAAAAAAAAAAAAAGCAGGAGTGCAGTGATTGAACTGTCAGATTTTCTGAGAACAAACTACATGCAAAGTGCTGGCCCAGCTACTATGAGTGCCAGAGAGCTGAAGGTGTATTTCATCTTCATTTATTCTATTCGAGAAATAAACAGAAATGAAATATTTACAGCAGTGCCAACAAAATAGTTGATCTGAACAGTGTGTGTGCTTATCATGTGCACAACCCAGTTTCAAGTCTAGTCCCTACTGCATTGGAGAAAGCTTGGTAAGGGCCGGGCAGTGGTGCACCAGGTTAAGTGCACATAGTACTTAGTACAAGGACACGCACAAGGATCCTGGTTCGAGCCCTTTTCTCCCCACCTGCAGGGGGTGGGGGGTAACTTCACAAGCGGTGAAGCAGGTCTGCAGGTGTCTTTCTCTCTCGTTCTCTATCTTCCCCTCCTCTCTCAATTCCTCCCTGTCCTATCCAATCCAAAAAATAATGGCCTTCAGGAGCAGTAGATTCATATTGCTAGAACTGAGCATTAGAGATAACTCTGGAGGAAAAAGAGAGAGAGTTGGCATGGTGCTCTGATGTCATTCCATCTCTCTCTCTTTCCCTCTCTCTCACACTTTATACCTGAAAAAAAAAAAATCGTTCCAAATGGTGAAATACCCAGTGATGACAAAAAATAAGTCAAAAGAGAAATTAACAACACAAATAATACACAGCTTATCTGACGAGAGAGAGAAATATTACAATAGAGCAGATGAATAGTTAGAATAATTTCCATACACCTTCTAAAAGGTCCAAACTAGTTTATGTCTTTTGGATCAGGAAACATGGAGGGAAACTCTGTTGGTCTGTATTTTAAAATATAGGCAGTAGTTTGGGGCTGGAATATGTCTTCCCAAAATTTTAATGTTCAAGTCCCAACCCTAGGTACCTTAGTATGTGACTGCATTTGAGAGTCTTTGTAAAGGTAATTAAATTCAAATGAAACCATTAGGGTCAGCTTTAGACTCATATGAGTAGTGTTCCCATAAGAAAACAATTTAGAACACAGTGACCCAGAGGGAAGACCAAGGAAGGACATAAGGAGAAAATGACCATCAATAAGTCAAGCAGAGGTCTCACAAGAAATCAATCCCAGTCTCTTCATCTCAGACTCCTAACCACCAGAACTGAGAAAGTCAATTTCTGTTGTGTATGTCACCCACTCTGTGACACTCCATTACGGTGTGTCTGGTATTGTATGTACTCTAAATGCAAGGGGATTGATAAATTCTATAAAAAGATGAGAAAGATAAAGGTTACAATAAAAGAAACTAGAAATAGATTAAAAAAACATAATTTCAGAAAATGCTGGAGATAAAAAGAAGGAAAAATAGACAGTAATAGGGGCTAGGTGGTGGCACACCTGGTTGAGCGCACATGTTGCAATGCACAAGGACCCAGGTTCGAGCCCCCAGTCCCCACCTGCAGGGGGAAAGCTTTGTGAGTGGTGAAGCAGGGTTTCAGGTGTCTCTCTGTCTCTCTCCCTCTCTATCTCTTGCTTCTGCTCAATTTCTGACTGTCTCTATTCAATAAATAAATAAATATAAAAACATTTTTTTAAAAAGAAAAAGAAAAACTCTGTGAGTGGTGAAGCAGAGCAGCAGGTGTCTCTGTCTCCCTTTCTTTTCTTTTTTCTTAATTTCTGTTATTTATTTTTTTTTATATTTATTTATTTATATTCCCTTTTAGTGGCCCTTTTTATTGTTGTATTTATTATTGTTGTTGTTATTGATGCCATCGTTGTTGGACAGGAAAGAGAGAAATGGAGAGGAAGGGAAGACAGAGGGGGAGAGAAAGATAGACACCTGCAGACCTGCTTCACCACCTGTGAAGCAACTCCCCTGCAGGTGGGGAGCCGGGGGCTCAAACCGGGATCCTTTCACTGGTCCTTGTGCTTTGTGCCACATGTGTTTAACCTCCTATGCTACCGCCCAACCCCTGTCTCTATCCCTTTCTATCTCCTCCTTCCATCTCAATTTCTGGCTGTCTCGATCCAATAAATAAAGATAATAATTAAAAAAATGTAAGAGAAAAATAAAAAGTGATTGCCAAAATGAGCCTTGTTAAGGGAAGAGCACTAAATGACTTACTCCCTCAGGGGTATGCTTCTCTGAGTCAGAGGAAATGAGAACTACATAAGCTTAACGGCAAAGAAATCAAGGAGAGCTGAGAAGAAAGGCCTTCAGGGAAATCTGTGGAGGTAAAATCCTAAGGACGTGAAAAGTACCATCCAGGGTACTTAAACTACTGAAGGTCAAAGACTCTAGGAAAGGGAAGTAATGTGAGTTCTGAGATTAAAGGAAGAATCTAAGAAATAAAAGGAATTTAAAAGAAGCCACAAAGAGCTTAAATTAACCCATATAGATGTGGGCCAAGTGTTACGTAAACCAGAAAGAGGACATTTAGATAGCATTAGATCATTCAAGGTTAGAGTCGCAGTTTATGGTGTTCAGAAAGGAAAGAAATGGCATAATTAAAAAGCAACCAACTGATTTGGAAAGAAAAACTATGGTTAAACATTTACTTTGTAACATTTCTCTAGATTCTCTCTACAAATAATTTCCTTTTTTTTTTCTTTTGCCAAATTTGAAACCAACAAAATAATAAAGTAACTATGAATGAAAGAGAAAAGTGATACATTTCTTTTGACTATAAACGTAGATTAGGCATAATTTATCCAGGTTGTAATGTATAGACCACATAATACCATACCATACTTCTTTATATTTTTTCTTTTATTTCTTTTTTTTTAACAGGGAACTGTTCAGCTCTGTCTCGTGGTAGTACTGGAGAATTTTGGTGAGGCATGAAAAAATCTTTTTTTTTTTTTTGCCTCCAGGGTTATTACTTGGTACTGGCACTACAGATCCACTGCTCCCCTGGTGGCCATTTTTTCCTTTTTTTTCTCTTTTCCATTTTATGTAATAGCACAGAGAAAAATTGAGAGGGGAAGGGGAGATAGAGGAGAGGAAAGAGATACCTGCAGACCTGCTTCACCACTTGTGAAGCATCCCTACTATAGGTGGGGAGCAGATAATTGAACACAGTTCCTTGCGTGGGTCCTTGTGAATAGTACTATGTGTGTTTAACCAAGTCCGCCACCACCCAGCCCCTTGAAAGTATTATTTTTATATAACCATTATACTGTCTCCCTAGTCTCCACTTCTTTGGAAAGTTGCATTACATGCTATGTGGTCCCTCCTACATGTTCCTCACCACTCACTCCTCCTACCCCAGTTCTCTCAACTCAGCTGATCACAGATAAGAACAAATTTATCCAAAATTAACCTGGGGGGTAAGGGAAGGAAGTGAGGGAAGCTAGCCTATAAAATGGTCTGTTATAGTATCTCTGTTCAAATGCCATATTGTTAAGCTAAGCAGAGACTATCCCTTAGAAATATGACACAGAGAGTTAACATACAAAGCCAAACAAATTGTTGATTAATCATGAACCTAAAGCTAGAATAGTGCAGATGATCTTGGGTCCATACTCCCAGAGGGTTAAAGAATAGGAAAGCTATCAAGGGAGGGGATGGGATACAGAGTTCTGGTAGTGGGAATTGTGTGGAGTTGTACCCCTCTTATGATTTTGTTAGTGTTTCATTTTTATAAATAAATATATATAATTTACAAAAAAAAGAAATATGACACAGAACTGACAAACTGTGAATAAGCTAAAGCTTTGAGTTATCAGGGGAAAATGATGAATAAGCAATTATAGCATCCAGAAATCAGAGATCATCTAAAATTAAAAGATATTCATAAGAAGGTCAAGAAAACAGTGAGTGGAAATAGGAATGGGAGCAGCACAGATGGAGGGATGATGAGTCATGGCAGTTATAGGATCCCTGAATTTACAAAGCCAACTATATGACTCAGATCAACATTGCTTCATTGGATGCCACTAGTTGCTAAACTGCCACACTCCCTGAGGCCAGATTCCACTCTTTCCTGTATTCCCAGGAGGTTCTAAAATCCCTACTTCCACAATTATGCTTACAGTATAACATTACTCCCATTACTCAAACCAATCACTGCTTCTGTGGAGAAATTGTATTCACAAATATTTCATAGTGGTCAACATTTATTGAACATCTATATTAATTTATGCTAATGTTTATTAATTTTCTCAACAATCTATTAAGTACTATATTATTCTTACTCATTTATACAGAGAGAAGCCTAACTTATAGGGACCGCCTTACTTGCTTAAGCTCACACAGTAATTCCACAGTAAAGTTGGTTCTCAACCTAGATCTGTACAAATTCAGAGCCCAAACACATAAAATTATTTAACACTATCACATCTCTTTAGCCTGCTGAAATGGGAACCTTCAGCACAGCCTCCAGAGCCCTGTCCCATTAGGGAAAGAGACAGACAGGCTGGGAGTATAGATCAAACTGCCAACACCCATGTCCAATGGAGAAGCAATTATAGAAGCCAGACCTTCCACCTTTTGCACCCCATAATGATCCTTGGTCCATATTCCCAGAGGGATAAAGAATAGGAAAGCTATCAGGGGAGGGGATGAGATGCAGAGTTCTGGTGATGGGAATTGTATGGAATTGTACCCCTCTTGTCGATCATTATTAAATCAATTAAAGGGAAAAAAAGCTAAATACTTAAGAGTCCCCAGGGGCTACAGAGGTATTTAAGTACATGTTTCTTTTCCAGCTACTAGTTTTTATTTCTTCTGATTTCCTTTGAATCTGCTATGGGACAGGAACTAGAAGAGCTCTGCATATTAAACCAGTCTTTAAAATGTAAATAAATTTAACATTTGACAAGAAATTTTTGGGGGGTTGGAGTCATATTAATACTTAATAATGGGACTCAACTACTCAAATCATAAAATGTCAGTCATAGTTACAGTGTAAAAAGGTTTCGTTATAAATATTATGTTATTGCAAAGGACTCTGGGAAGGAGGAGGGCTTTCAAGTCCTGGTGCATGATGTTGGAGAGGTACTTAGACTGGGGGTGAGAGTATTTAGCAGATATCTATTCTGGTGAGAGGAAAAATGTTACCCATGTGTCAACAACTGTACTTACTGTAAACTATTAAACCCCCATTTAAAAAAGATTTTTAAAACTCAAATAAAAAATAAATATTATGTGTTACAAAATAAAATCATAATGTATCTCACTAGACCTTTATAAAAGAGAAGTTCTAAAAAACTTATCCAAATAAATGGTGAGTATAAATTAATAATTTCAGATGTATGTGTTAGATACATTGTTTTATTTTTTAATAAATGTCTAAGAAATTATGTCTTTTTATATATTTTAACTGTGAACAGAATTTCCTAAACTTATTTTCAAAATAACTTAAACTTCTAAACAATAAATTCTCTACAAATAAGTTTTAGAAACCAGTCTTGGATGTGAAAGACAGAGTACTTTGTATTAAAAAAAAAAAAAGTAAACTAGGGTTTTAAAACTTTATAAACAAGAAAAAGAAGCTATGTAAACTTTTTAATTATGCAAAATTATCAATAAGATTTATTTATCAAAATGATGCCATGTAGCACAAGTAAATGTGGAGGGTATACTTATTTGAAAAATGAAGAATAGGGAATCGGGCGGTAGCACGGGTTAAGTGCACATGGCGCGAAGCACAAGGACTAGCGTAAGGATCCCGGTTCAAGACCCCGGCTCCCCACCTGCAGGGGAGTCACTTCACAGGCGGTAAGCCAGTCTGTAGGTGTCTATCTTTCTCTCTCCCTCTCTGTCTTCCCCTCCTCTCTCCATTTCTCTCTGTCCTATCCAACAACAACAACATCAATAACAACAACAATAATGACTACAACAATAAAACAACAAGAGCAACAAAAGGGAATAAATAAATAAATTATTTTTAAAAAGAAGAAAAATGAAGAATAATGTTTGGTATGTGCCAGAACCGTGGGAGGGGGGAAGCTACACTATTTCTTTAGTGTTGGATATTCTCAAAATTAAGGTATCTTTCAGCATCTTCCATCAATAAAAATCTATTAAATAAAATGAATAAATGACCCAAAGTAGAGAAACTGAGATTATTCTCTAAGTTCTATTTCTAAAGTATACATGCATTTTAGCAAGCCATTTAAAATTTTTGATACAAGTTTTATTTCTCTAACTGCAAAGTTTTTTAATAAACTAATTTTGTATGTATGAGACTGAGAGAATGCCAGTTTATCACTCTACTCTGGCATATGAAGTGCCGTGGATTGAACCTAGGACCTCAGGCATATAATCCTATGTTATGGCCATAGAGATATATCTTGTGTCACTTTTTTATTATTTATTTTCCCTTTTGTTGCCCTTGTTTTTTTATTGTTGTTTTAGTTATTACTGTTATTGTTGATGTGGTTATTGTTGGATAGGGCAGAGAGACATGGAGAGAGAAGGAGAAGACAGAGGGGGAGAGAAAGACACCTGAAGACTTGCTTCACCTCCTGTAAAGCAACCTCCCCGCAGATGGGGGGGGGGGGTTGAACTGGGATCCTAACGCCGGTCCTGCTGCACTACCGCCCAACCCCTTCTTGAGTTATTTTTCATTTGTTTGGTTTTGAACAAAATCTACAGAAATGTTCCTATGGTTTTGTCAGTGTTTCCTTTTTATAAATAAAAAATAATAAACCTTTAAGTTTAAAGAAAATATTCAAATATGAGTAATAAGTATATATGTATTTACTTATTTAGAATAGAGCCAGATAAATTTCTAGGGAAGGGGAGATGGGGGAAAGAGAGACAAGGGCATCATTGTTTCACCACTTGTGAAGTTCTCCCCCCCTGAAGGTGGGGACTAGGGATTTGAACCCAAGTTCATTCACATTGTGATATATGTGCTCTGCCAGGTTATCACTCTTTAAAAAAAAATAATTTAGAGTCACTATAGACAGAGTTAGGGTCAGAGATAGTTCACTGGGTAGTGTGTTCACCTAAGCATGATGAAGATCTTGGGTTTGAGCCCTGACACTACACAGGATCACCCTGGATAGCAACAGGAAACCTAACTGATGGAAGAACAGTGTTACAGTATTTTTTTTCCAAAGCAAAAAAGCTGAATGGAAATCTAGGAAATTATAATGAGAGTATAAAAGATACAGTTATTGCCCCACTTTCCAAAGGGAGGCTGGGTCAGCCTACTCTGCCACTCGAGGTAGATTTTTTTCTTGAAATAAATGCAGCCTAAAATGTCCCCAGCTGTGGGGCCCTAGTCGGGGAGTCCTGAGATTCTCAAACAGATATGATGGGCCTAGACCTCAAATAAATCCTTCTCTCCATTGTTACCGGTCATCTCTATCAGGAACAACAAAACAGACCCCATGCGGGCCCCCATAGGACCTTGCCCTCAACTTGGATCAACAACAGCAGAGAATGTTCCATCCTCCCTTAGGATGGACAACATACTCTATGCTACACCTGAGGAAGATAGGTCCTGATATTGGGGAAGCTTGGAATGTTCCTACTCATGACCACAGAATGTGAGCTCAGATCTATAGGGATGCAAAAGTCACACAGGTTCCTAAGCTAAATATGAGCCCCAGATCATATCAAACCGATGGGGTTTACAGTCAATAATATTAATACACCTTTCCCATATTTGGGAGCTACTCTATTCCCAAATCTAGCTTTCTGGTCCTTTTTCCAGCCATGACATCATCTCCCCAGACAATAACTAGGATCCACCTGCATATCAGTTTTCAGGCTCAGGGGAGAAAAGACAAAAAACTAGTATAGCCACAGGCCCTTTGAAATATAACTAAAATATGCCTACTAGCTATCTATATAACAGAGGACCACCCCCCCAACTCTTCATCTGCACTATTCCAGCCTTTAAGTTCATGATTAGCCAACAACTTATTTGGCTTTATATGTTAACTCTCTTTTCAGCCACCAGGTTCCAGATGCTACCATGATGCCAACCAGACTTCCCTGGACAGATGACCCCACCAATGTGTCCTGGAGCCTGGCTTCCCCAGAACCCCACCCCACTAGGGACAGAAAGAGGCAAGCTGGGAGTATGGATCGACCTGGTAACGCCCATGTTCCACGGGGAAGCAATTACAGAAGCCAGACCTTCCACCTTCTGCATCCCACAATGACCTTGGGTCCACACTTCCAGAGGGTTAAAGAATAGAAAAGCTATCAGGGGAGGGGATTGGGATACAGAGTTCTGGTGGTGGGAATTGTGTGGAGTTGTACCCCTCTTATCCTATGGTTTTGTCAATGTTTCCTTTTTATAAATTAAAAAGAAAAAATGTTCCCAGCTATTACCATGGACTGTAAGCTCAGACTTACAGGGACTCAAGAGGTTACACAGGCTTCTGTGTCAAATAGAAATAGATGGGAGCTGTAGGTCACATTGATGAGGTAAACAGTTAAATGTATTTATATATTTTCTCAAGTTTGGGAGTTACTCTCTTCCCTAACCAGCTTTCTAGTTCTATTCTCAACTCTGACACCATTTTCTCAGATAATATTTGTCCATGTTAACATCAAGCTCAGGCAGAAAAAAAAAAAAATCACTAAAGTCATGGACCCCAAGGAACAAACCTAAAGTAGACTTCCTAGCTTCTTAATACCCTAAAATCACTATTCTCACCTGCTCTGTTCCTACTTTTTATTTTATAGTCATTAAATATTTTGTCCTGCTTCATAATATATTGCCTTTCAGACATCAAGTTGGAGATGCTACTATGATTCCATCCTGAACTCCATGGACTGCCTCACCAATGTGTCCTGGAAACTCACTTCTCCAGAGCCCCATTCCACTAAGGAAAGATAGAAAAAGGCTGAGGGTATGGATCAACCTGCCAATGCCCAGGTCCAAGCAATTATACAAGCCAGAACTCTTATCTATGCACCCCAAAAAGAATTTGGTCCATACTCCCAGAGGGGGAGAAATGTTAGGGGAAGATGACTAGAGGCCTCTGAAACCCAGTTCTATCAGGTCCCAGAGTAAGAAGAGGAAAAAAAGAGCAGACATTCAGAAGTAGTAATAGGTATAGGTATAACTTAAAAAAGGAAGAGAAGTTAGGACCATGGGGGAAAAAAAGAGGAATATACATATATATGGATAGTTATAAAAACAATAGTCAATCTATATCTGTGACCTTGGGAGAACTACTGCAGTTTCCAATGGAGAGAATAGGGGCACAGAGCTCTGGTGGTGGGGATGATGTGGAATTACACCCCTGTCATTTTGTAATTTTATAAATCACTTTAAAATAAGAAAGGAAATAAATTCATAATATAGAGAACATCACAAATTGATTGGGATTATAAGTATATAAAAGATTAGGAAAGCGTAAGAGAAAATATATAGGAACTCAGGAAAGAAAATTATATAAACAACTTATACATATAGGTAAATTTACCAATTGAAAATATGTTAATAGTTAATAACATGAAAATTCACTAATCATCAGTATAAGTAGCTAAAATATTTTAGGAGATCATCTTGGCCGTATGTCTCAATGACATTCCTTTAAGTGAAAATGAAAATCTGGAGGAAAGTGTGCGGGTTTTGAAGTTAGACAGAACAGGCTTTGCTACTTGCCTCTGCTTACAAGTCATGCAACCTTAGGCTTGTAGCTTATTCTGTCTAAGTTGCAAAGGTTGAAGGAAAAAAAGAAGAAGAAGAAAGAAGAGGAGAAAGAGGAGGAGAAGGAGAAGGAGAGAAAGAGGAAGAGAAAGAAGAGGTAGTGAAGGGGTGGGGGTGAGGATAATCATGCCACACAAAGGATTGAGAAACTGCACACAAATAGGCCTCAATAATATTAGTTTCAGTTCCTCTTACTCTCTCTGTCCTTCCTTTCCCTCTCTTCCAGATTCCCTTCCAGCTGTGACTAGATGGAAGAAAGATTTAAGGCAGAAAAACCCAAAGACACTATGTGGTTATGGCATTCATACATATTTCAGGAAGCATTCTCAAGGAATATAGAACAGCATTCAAGTGAGTAAAGAAAACAAGATAGAAAGAGTAAATTACAAATAAAGGTCTGGCAACATCAATAAAATTTTTTTAAAAAAAGGAAGTCAAACAAGAATAACAGTAACACCAGTTCCAAAACTATAAGGAACACAATTAAAATGTGAAAAATTACATGCTCTAGAGTGTATGAGGGAATAGAAAATATGTGATTAAATTTTTTTTATCTTTATCTATTTACTGGATTGAAACAGAAATCAAGAAGAAAGGGGCGATAGAGAAGGAAAGAGTCAGAGAGAGACACATGCAGTCCTGCTTCACCACTTGCAAAGCTTTTCCTCCTGTAGGTAGGGACTGGGGCTTGAACCTGGGTCCTTGTGCATTGTAACATGTGCACCCAACCAGGTGTGCTACCACCAGCTGTGATTAATAGGTAAACTTGGACACAAAGATATCACATACTAAAGTTAAATGATGTTAAGTGAATTTCTAGGAAGCCAGGCAATGTCACACCTGGTTAAATGCTCTCATTACCAAGCGCAAGGACACTCGTTCAAGACCCCATTCCTCATATGGTAAAGCAGGTCTATAGGTGTCTTTTTCTCCCCATGGGGAGGTTTCATAAGTGGTGAAATAGTGCTGCAAATCAATCTATCTCTCTTTCTCTCTCTCTCTGTCTTCTTTGTGTCCCCCTTCCCTATTAATTTCTGTCTCTACCCAAAATAAATAAATAATTAAGTATTTTAAAGTGAATTTCTAAAATTATAAAAGAAAATTTCCAATATCAAACTTTAGGAAAAGTAGAAAATGGAATTACTATCAAGTATAACACAGTGATTGTCAGTTTATTTACTCTGTATATTTACCATAGGAATTTTAAATAGATATTTTTCACATAGCATGAAAACTGGGGGCTGGGCAGTGGTAAACAAGGTTGAGCATGTGCAAGGACTCTGGTTCAAGCCCCTTTTCCCCACCTGCAAGAGGGAAGCTTCACAAATGGTGGAAAAGTGCTGCAGGTGTCTCCCTTCCTCTTTCTCTTTCACTTTTCCTCTCAATTTCTCTGTTCCACCCCACCAAATAAATAAATGACTTTAACCGTGCAGTTCAGTCATTTAGTATAGTCACAAAGATGTGCAACTATGACCACTCTAAGTCTGGAACATTTTTATCACTGCACCCCTCCAACACACACACACACACACACACACACACACACACACACACCCATCCACATGTATTCTGTATTCCCCATCCCTCCAGCTCCTGGTTCTACTTTCTATATGTATTTGTCAAGAGCATGTTCTTTGTTTTATTGTACTTTACATGTGTATTTTATTAGAGATCTACACTATTAAGATAACAGGGTGTGGATTACTCCACACCAGTGGCACCACCCAAGTTCTGTGTCTCTATCCCCCTCCAAAGGTAACCACCATAGTTCTCCCAAGAACATTGATATGAGTTGACTATATGTATATTTTTTCTTTTTTCAAATTCATGTGTTTCAATTCTCTATTTACTAGCTAATTGTCTATATTCCACATATGAGTGGAATCATCCTGTAGCTGTCCTTCACTTTTTTCCCTGAGCATAACCACTGCCATTCTCATCCACTTAGTCCCAAAGGACACATTATAGTAGTAGTACTCTATTTAGTATATACATATGTCTCATGATTTCTTTCTTTCCTTCCTTCCTTCCGTCTTCTTCTTCTTTTTTTTTTTTCTTTTTACCAAAGCACTGCTCATCTCAGGCTTATAATGGTGCAGGAGGATTGAACCTAGGATATTGGAGCCTCAAGCCTGAGTCTCTTTGTGTAAACTATTATGCTATCTACCCCCCCCACACTCTCTCTCTTTCTTTCATTTCTTTTTGTATTTATAAGACTCAAATTAGTGAGTTCCATTGTTAAAGACTTCTTTTTCCCTCACTGTATCTAAATATTCCTCATTGGGTTTTCCTTCCCAATATTTTAAACTTTTAATCAAGAAAATAAAAAGGCACACACCAGAGAAGCACATGGGCTATTTGGACAAAGATAGCTGACCCCATGTGAAAACTGATGTCATTTTTATTCTTTTTTTTTTTTTTTTTTTTACCAGAGCACTGTTCAGCTCTGACTTCTGGTGGTGTTGGGGATTGAACCTGGGACTTTCGAGCCTCAGGCATAAGAGCCTTTTTGCATAACCTTTATGTTATCTACTCCTGACAATTTTTATTCACTTCTAAGGCCCTGCCTTCACTTCCTTTCTAAGCCACATTTACACTCATTACAACTTTCCAGAGTCCTTCCTTTATTCCTCTTCCCTCTCAGATAAAGGAAACTTCGTCCAAGGCATGTTTAAAGTCAGTTAAACTACAGGAGCCTTCCTCTTTGCACTTAATAGACTACCAGAAACAAAAACTTCCCAATTACTTATAAATGGCTTTCAAATTTGTGTATAGATATAACATTTCTAAAAGGCAGAGTGCAAACACTAAAAGATAAAAAGTAAATAACAATTCTAGAATACCAATCAAAAGAAGATACAAATAATTTACTAGTAAGTCAGTAACACTTCTTGAGAAGTGAATGTCAACTAACATTATTGAAGAGAAGGACACTTCCTGGGGCATTATGGTCTTACTACAGTATTATTCTTCTAAAAACCATTCTAAGTTAAAAATAGTACATGCATATGATCAATCGTGCTAAAAAGCTTATTGTAAAAAGGTAAGAATACTTTGAAACTACCCTACCCTTACTTTAAATAGGGTTTTTTGTCTTATTTACTTATTTATTATTGGATAAAGACAGAAAGAAATTGAGAGGTGAGTGAGAGATAGAAGGAAAGAGAAAGAGAGACACCTGTAGTCCTGCTTCACCTCTCACAAAGCAGGTGGGGGATCAAAGGCTTTAACACGGATCTTTGAGCACTGTAATGTGAGCTCTTAACCAGATGCACCACTGCCTGTCCCCTACCCACTCCTTTTTCAAACGAACCATAGACCTATACTTGAGAAGCAACCATGTTTAGTTGTTTAACAGCTGTGTTTTTTTTTTTTTTAATTCTTCTGCATGGTTACTTCCCTTTAATACGTTATGTCACTGCTTCATTAAATACCAACAGACACATTATCTGTGGACTTACTTCCCATTCTGAAAGATGAGAATTCAATTCACCTTCCCTCTTCTTACCATGGGTGTCTCACAATTTTAATTTCTCTACTGTAAAATCAGATAATCCCCTTACTTTATGTCCTCTTTAAATCATCTCAATGCATTTACTCACTAAGAAATTTTAACCACACCATTAAAAAATTATGAAATAGTTCAGAAAGAGAAAAATAGAGATTAGTATAGTAATGCACATATATCACTGTTTAGCTTTGTCACATCTTAGCTTTATAGTACATTAAAAAAATTTTTTTTTCAATCCATTGAGCAACCAGAAGGACAGAAATCACTAAAGTTAGGGCAGAAATAAATAACATTGAAAATAAGAAATCGAGCAGCAGGGAAGCTTCACAAGTGGTGAAGCAGGGCTGCAGGTGTCATTCCTTTACATGCTGCTCTTTTCTTGGTTTGTCTCTACTCAATAAAAGTACTAAAAGTTGAAAAAAAAAAAGAAAATAAGAAATCCACACAAAAGATCAATGAAAGTAAATTTTGGTTCTTTGAAAGAGTGAAAAAAATTGACAAACCTTTAGCCAGACTCACAAAACAAAAAAGGGAGAAGATGCAAATAAATTGGATCATAAAGGAAATAGGAGATATCACAACAGATACCACAGAAATTCAACATATCATGTGAGGCTTCTAAGAACAGCTATATACCACCAAGCCAGAGAACTTGGAAGAAATGGTCAATTTCCTAGATACCTATGAACTTCCAAAATTAAATAAAGAGGAACTAGATAATATGAAGAGGCCCATCACACCTAATGAAATTGAAACAAATATCAAAAGCCTTCCCAAAAATAAAAGTGCTGGACCAGATGGTTTTACAAATGAATTCTACGAAACCTTCAAAGAAGAACTAATACCTCTACTTTTAAAAGTCTTCCAGAAGATTGAAGACAGTGGAAAACTCCCGTCCAGCTTCTATGAAGCCAACATCACTCTGATACCAAAAGCAGACAGGGACACAACCAAAAAAGAAAACTACAGACCATATCTCTGATGAACATAGATGCTAAAATACTGAACAAAATTCTAGCCAACTGGATACAGCAGTATATTAAAAAGATTGTTCATCATGACCAAGTGGGGTTTATCCCAGGCATGCAAGGTTGGTTTAATATACATAAATCAATCTACATGATCCACTACATCAACAAAAGCAAGACCAAAACCACATGGTCATATCAATAGATGCAGAGAAAGCCTTTGACAAAGTCCAACATCCCTTTATGATCAAAACACTACAAAAAATGGGAACAGATGGAAAATTCCTGAACATAGTGGAGTCTATATATAGCAAACCTACAGCCAACATCATACTCAATGGTGAAAAACTGGAAGCATTTCCCCTAGATCAGGTACTAGACAGGGCTGCCTAATATCACCATTATTATTCAACATAGTGTTGGAACTTCTTGCCATAGCAATCAGGCAGAAGCAAGGAATTAAAGGGATATAGATTGGAAGAGAAGAAGCCAAACTCTCCCTATTTGCAGATGACATGCTAGTATACACAGAAAAACCTAAAAAATCCAGCAAAAAGCTTTTGGAAATCATCAGGCAATACAGTAAGGTGCCAGGCTACAAAATTAACATGCAAAAGTCAGTGGCATTCCTCTATGCAAACACTAAGTTAGAAGAAGTTGAAATACAGAGATCAACTCCTTTTACTATAGCAACAAAAACAATAAAATATCTAGGAATAAACCTAATCAAAGAAGTGAAAGACTTGTATACTGAAAATTATGAATCACTACTCAAGGAAACTGAAAAAGACATGAAGAAGTGGAAAGATATTCTATGTTCATGGGTTGGAAGAATTAACATCATCAAAATGAATATACTACCCAGAGCCATCTACAAATTTAATGCTATCCCCATCAAGATCCCAAGCACATTTTTTAGTAGAATAGAAAAAATGCTACAAACGTTTATCTGGAACCAGAAAAGACCTAGAATTGCCAAAACAATCTTGAGAAAAAAGAACAGAACCGGAAGCATCACACTCCCAGATCTCAAACTGTATTATAGGGCCATTGTCATCAAAACTGCTTGGTACTGGAACATGAATAGACACACTGAGGAGTGGAATAGAATTCAGAGTCCAGAAGTAAGCCCCCACACCTATGGACTTCTAATCTTTGACAAAGGTGCCCAGACTACTAAATGGTGAAAGCAGAGTCTCTTCAACAAGTGGTGTTGGAAAAAATGGGTTGAAAATTGCAGAAGAATGAAACTGAACAACTCCATTTCACCAAATACAAAAGTAAATTCCAAGTGGATCAAAGAATTGGATATTAGACCAGCAAATATCAAATAGTTAGAGGAAAATATTGGCAGGACTCTTTTCTGCATAAATTTTAAATACATCTTCAATGAAATTAATCTGATTACAAAGAAGACTAAGGCAAGTATGAACCTATGAGCCTACATCAAATTAAAAAGATTCTGCACAGCAAAAGAAACCACCACCCAAACCAAGAGACCCCTCACAGAATGAGAGAATATTTTCACATGCCATATATCAGACAAGAGGCTAATAACCAAAATATGTAAAGAGTTTGCCAAACTCAACAAGAAAACAAATAATCCCATCCAAAAATGGGGAGACGACATGGACAGACTATTAACCACAGAAGAGATCCAAAACGCTGAGAAACACATGAAAAAATGCTCCAAGTCTTTGACTGTCAGAGAAATGCAAATAAAAAAAAATGAGATACCACTTCACTCCTATGAGAATGCCATACATCAGAAAAGGTAGCAGCAGCAAATGCTGGAGAGGTTGTGGGGTCAAAGGAACCCTCCTGCACTGCTGGTGAGAATGTAAATTGGTCCAAACTCTGTGGAGAACAGTCTAGAGAACTCTCAGATGGCTAGAAATGGACATACCCCATGATCCTGCATTCCTCTCCTGGGGATATATCCTAAGGAACACAACACAACCATCCAAAAAGATATGTATACACATATGTGCTGGGCAGCACAATTTGTAATAGCCGAAACCTGGAAGCAACCCAGGTGTCCAACAACAGATGAGTGGTTGAGCAAGTCTTTGTATATAAACACAATGGAATACTACTCAGCTATTAAAAATGGTTACTTCACTGTTTTCAGCCGATCTTGGATGGAGCTTGATGAAATCACGTTAAGCGAAATAAGTCAGAAACAGAGGATGAATATCGATGATCTCACTCTCAAGCAGAAGTTGAAAAACAAGATCAGAAGAGAAAATACAAGTAGAACCTGGACTGGAATTGTTGTACTGCACCAAAGTAAAAGACTCTGTGGTAGGTGTGGGGAGTGAGGGGAGAATACAGGTCCAAAAAGGATGACAGAGGACCAACTTCCAAAACTAAGTAAAGAGGAAGTGAATATCATGCACAGGCCATCACAGCTAATGAAATTGAAACAGTTATCAAAAATCTTCCCAAAAATAAAAGTCCTGGACCAGATGGTTTTACAAATGAATTCTACAAAACTTTCAAAGAAGAACTAATACCTCTACTTTTAAAAGTCTTCCAGAAGATTGAAGACACTGGAGTACTCCCTTCCAGCTTCTATGAAGCCAACATCACTCTAATACCAAAAGCAGACAGGGACACAACCAAAAAAGAAAACTACAGACCAATATCTCTGATGAACGTAGATGCGAAAATATTAAACAAAATTCTAGCCAACCGGATACAGCAGTATATCAAAAAGATTGTTCATCATGACCAAGTGGGGTTTATTCCAGGGATGCAAGGTTGGTTTAATATGTATAAATCAATTAATGTGATCCACCATATCAATAAAAGCAAGAAAAAAAGCCACATGATCATATCAATAGATGCAGAGAAAGCCTTTGACAAAATACAACATCCCTTTATGATCAGAACACTACAAAAAGTGGGAATAGATGGGAAATTCCTGAAGATAGTGGAGTATATATATCGCAAACCTACAACCAACATCATACTCAGTGGTGAAAAACTGGAAGCATTTCCACTCAGATCAGGTACTAGACAGGGCTGCCCACTATCACCATTACTATTCAACATAGGGGTGGAAGTTATCGCCATAGCAGTCAGGCAGGAGCAAGGAATTAAAGGCACACAGACTGGAAGAGAAGTCAAACTCTCCCTATTTGCAGATGACATGATAGTATACACAGAAAAGCCTAAGGAATCCAGCACGAAGCTTTTGGAAATCATCAGGAAATACACAGTAAGGTGTCAGGCTACAAAATTAACATTCAAAAGTCAGTGGCATTCCTCTATGCAAACACTAAGTTAGAAGAAGTTGAAATCCAGAAATCAATTCCTTTTACTATAGCAACAAAAACAATAAAATATCTAGGCGTAAACCTAACCAAAGGAGTGAAAAACTTGTATACTGAAAATTATGAGTCACTACTCAAGGAAATTGAAAAAAACACAAAGAAGTGGAAAGATATTCCATGTTCATAGGTTGGAAGAATTAACATCATTAAAATAAATATACTACTCAGAGACATATACAAATTTAATGCAATCCCCATCAAGATCCCAAACACATTTTTTAGGAGAATAGAACAAATGCTACTACTGTTTATCTGGAACCAGAAAAAGACCTAGAATTGCCAAAACAATCTTGAGAAAAAAGAACAGAACCGGAAGCATCACACTCCCAGATCTCAAACTGTATTATAGGGCCATTGTCATCAAAACTGCTTGGTACTGGAACATGAATAGACACACTGACCAGTGAAATAGAATTGAGAGCCCAGAAGTAAGCCCCCACACCTATGGACATCTCCTCTTTGACAAAGGTGTCCAGACTATTAAATGGGGAAAGCAGAGTCTCTTCAACAAATGGTGTTGAAAATAATGGGTTGAAACATGCAGAAGAATGAAACTGAGCCACTATATTTCACCAAACACAAAAGTAAATTTCAAGTAGATCAAGGACTTGGATGTTGGACCAGAAACTATCAGATACTTAGAGGAAAATATTGGCAGAACTCTTTTCCGCATAAATTTTAAAGACATCTTCAATGAAACGAATCCAATTACAAAGAAGATTTAAGGCAAGCATAAACTTATGGGACTACATCAAATTAAAAAACTTCTGCACAGCAAAAGAAACTAACACCTAAAAAAAAAAAAAAAAAGACCCCTCACAGAATAGGAGATCTTTACATGCTGTACATCAGACAAGAGTTTAATAACCTGAAAACACCTAGAATTGCCAAAACCATCTTAAGGAAAAGAAACAGAAATGGAGGCATCACACTCCCAGACCTTAAACTATATTATAAAGCCATCATCATCAAAACAGCATGGTACTGGAACAAAAATAGGCACACAGACCAGTGGAACAGAATTGAAAGCCCAGAAGTAAATCCCAACACCTATGGGCATCTAATCTTTGATAAGGGGGCCCAAAGAATTAAATGGAAAAAGGAGGCTCTCTTCAATAAATGGTGCTGGGAAAACTGGGTTGAAACATGCAGAAGAATTAAATTGAACCACTTTATCTCACCAGAAACAAAAATCAACTCCAAATGGATCAAAGACCTAGATGTCAGACCAGAAACAATCATATACTTAGAGGAAAACATTGGTAAAACACTTTCCCACATACACCTCAAGGACATCTTTGATGAATCAAACCCAATTGCAAGGAAGACTAAAGCAGAAACAAACCAATGGGACTACATCAAATTGAAAAGCTTCTGCACATCCAAATAAACTATTCAACAAACAGAGAGACCCCTCACAGAATGGGAGAAGATCTTCACATGCCAGACATCAGACAAGAAACTAATCACCAAAATATATAAAGAGCTCAGCAAACTTAGCACCAAAAAAGCAAATGACCCCATCCAAAAATGGGCAGAGCATATGAACAAAACATTCACCTCAGAGGAGATCCAAAAGGCTAACAAACAGATGAAAAACTGCTCTAGGTCACTGATTGTCAGAGAAATGCAAATTAAGACAACACTAAGATACCACCTCATTCCTGTAAGAATGGCATACATCAAAAAGGACAGCAGTAACAAATGCTGGAGAGGATGTGGGGACAGAGGAACCCTTTTACATTGCTGGTGGGAATGTAAATTGGTACAGCCTCTGTGGAGAGCAGTCTGGAAAACTCTCAGAAGGCTAGACATGGACCTTCCATATGATCCAGTAATTCTTCTCCTGGGGTTATACCCCAAGGACTCCATAGCACCCAACCAAAAAGAGGTGTATACTCCTATGTTCATAGCAGCACAATTCATAATAGCTAAAACCTGGAAGCAACCCAGGTGCCCAACAACAGATGAGTGGCTGAGAAAGCTGTGGTATATATACACAATGGAATACTATGCAGCTATCAAAAACAATGAACCCACCTTCTCTGACCCATCTTGGACAGAGCTAAAAGGAATTATGTTAAGTGAACTAAGTCAGAAAGATAAAGATGAGTATGGGATGATCCCACTCATCAACAGAAGTTGATTAAGAAGATCTGAAAGGGAAACTAAAAGCAGGACCTGATCAAATTGTAAGTAGGGCACCAAAGTAAAAACCCAGTGGTGAGGGGTAGACATGCAGCTTCCTGGGCCAGTGGGGGGGTGGGAGTAGGCGGGAGGGATGGGTCACAGTCCTTTGGTGATGGGAATGGTGTTTATGTACACTCCTAGCAAAATGTAGACATATAAATCAGTATTTAATTAATATGAGAGGGGGAAAATCAATTGTATGTCTCAAAGTTTCTCAAAAGACAAACTGAATCTTTTTAATATATAGGCTATGTATTTGATATGCAGACTCTCTCAAAAGCCTAGACCAAGTAGATTAGAAGCATCCAATAGCACAGCTATATACAAGATACTGGATACTGTCCAGCAAACCATAACAAAGGGACTTTTCAAAGTTAACCCAATTACCAAATAATGTGATGATAACATTAACTATCGATTGTCTTTTTGAACCCTAAGACAGCAGGAACCTCACATCTTCACTATAGAGCCCCTACTTCCTCCTGTCCTGGAACCCTTGGATAGGGCCCACTTTCCCATATGCATCTCCCAATCCAAACCAAATAATATTGCATCCGCCGATCACAACCTAACCAACACAACGATTGCCACCTCAACATGCTTCACCTCAGACTGTATCCAGACACTTCACGTGTGGAATGACAACCCTTCAGCTTCATTACTTGGGTGAGACCTTTCCTTTTATAGTACACTCTAATTTCATCTCAGGTAGTTCACTTTCTAACAAAGTCCCATAACCTAGATATACACCAGTTTCTGTGAGAGAGAGCTTATGTGCACACGTATCCATAAATTACTGCAAAATATATACCTGAAAGCAGAAGTACACTAGAGTTTGCAGTGAGTACCTCCCTAACACTTCCTCTCCACTATTCCAAGCTTGGGATCCATGATTGCTCAACAACTTGTTTGGCTTCATATGTTAACTCTCTTTTCAATCACCAGGTTCCAGATGCCACCAGGATGCTGGCCAGGCTTCCCTGGATTGAAGACCCCACCAATGTGTCCTGGAGCTCAGCTTCCCCAGAGACACACCTTACTAGGGAAAGAGAGAGGCAGACTGGGAGTATGGACTGACCAGTCAACGCCCATGTTCAGCGGGGAAGCAATTACAGAAGCCAGACCTTCTACTTTCTGCAACCCTCAACGACCCTGGGTCCATGCTCCCAGAGGGCTAGAGAATGGGAAAGCTATCATGGGAGGAGGTGGGTTATGGGGATTGGGTGGTGGGAACTGTGTGGAGTTGTACCCCTCCTACCTTATGTTTTTGTTCATTAATCCTTTCTTAAATAAAAAAATTGTTTAAAAAAAGAGTTTAATAACCAAAATATATAAAAAGCTTACCAGATTCAACAAGAAAACAAATGACCCCACCCAAGAATGGGGAAAGGTCATGGACAGAATATTCACTGCAGAAGAGTTCCAAAAGGCTGAGAAACACATGAAAAAATGCTCCAAGTCTTTGATTGTCAGAGAAATGCAAATAAAGACAATAATGAGATACCACTTCACTCTTATGAGAATGTCATACACCAGAAAAGGTAACAGCAACAAATGTGGGGTCAAAGCAAGCCTCCTGCACTTCTTGTGGGAATATGTCAATTGGTCCAACCCCTGTGGAGAGCAGTCTGGAGAATTCTCAGAAGGCTAAATATGGGCCTGCCCTATGATCCTGCAATTCCTCTACTGGGGATATATCCTAAGGAACCCCAAACACCCATCCAAAAAGATTTGTCTATACCTATGTTCATAGCAGCACAATTTGTAATAGCCAAAACTTGGATGCAACCCAGGTGTCCAACAACAGGTCATTGGCTGAGCAATTGTGGTATACACAATGGAATACTACTCACCTATTAAAAAAGGGTGACTTCACCGTTTTCAGCCCATCTTGGATGGAGCTTGAAAATATCATGTTAAGTCAAATAAGTCAGAAACAGAAGGATGAATATGGGATCATCTCACTCTCAGGCAGAAGTTGAAAAACAATATCAGAAGAGTAAACACAAGTAGAGTCTGAACTGGAGTCGTCATATTCCACCAAAGTAAAAGACTCTAGGGTGGGGGGGGGGGGTAGAATCCAGGCCCGAAAAGGATGACAAAGGACCTAGTGGGGGTTGCATTGTTATATGGAAAATTGGGAAATTTTATGCATGTACAAACTATTGTATTTACTGTCAAATCTGAAACATTAATTCCCCAATAAAGAAATTAGAAAAAAAACAAGAAAGAAAATAGTGCTGGGTATAGAACATCTCCTTGCAATAAAGACAGCAAGCAGTGTTTTCCAAAGTGCAAACGTATTTGGAAATTGCAGGCTTGCATGGGTCTCTCTCTCTCTCTATTTCTCTCTCTCTCTAACTCTCTCTCTCTCCTGATATTCAGAGCAGACAAAGAGATTACAGCATCAGAGCTTCCCTCACTGTCGGGGGTGCTGGGCTTGAACCTGGGTCATGCACATGGCAAAGCAGCGAACTATCTAAGTGAACTATTTTGCCAGCCCTTGTATGGAGTTTTGAAAACAAGAACAGAGGCTGATATTGAGTACATAGTACTATGTCTCTTCACATGTTTCTTTTCTATTATTATTTTTATTATTTTGTTTACTAGAGTATTGCTCAACTCTGGCTAACAATGACTTGGAGGATTGAACCTGGGACCTTACAAGCATCGGGCTTTAAAGTCTACTACCTAAAGTGGTATGCTATCACTCAGCTGCTCTGTGTGTTTGTTTATTGGATAGAGACAGCAAGATATTGAGAGGGAAAAGGGAGAAGGGGAGAAAAAAAGAGAGACACCTACAGCACTGTTTTCACTGCTTGTGAAGCTTTCCCCTGCAGGTGGGGCCAGGGGCCTGAACCTTCATTGTTGTGTACTGTCATATGTGCACTTAACCAGGTGCTCTATTGCCTGTCTCTTCAGGTGTTTCTTATAAAGGATTTTTGGGACATGTGGAATTATAGCCTGTTGATGCAGGCAAATATAACAAGCATGCTGAAGAAATACAGAAGAGAAAATAAAGATGGAAGTCTCAGGGGAAAAGCAGGATATTTTGAGAATTTTGTCAGAGAGTTTGTGTACAAACATACATACACATGTATAATGCATACTCAGCAAAATTTTGCCTTATGTAGAAAAAATTCTCCATTTACATCTACAACATAAAATAAAAACATATATATACAATCATGCACATACAAGTGCACACGTATAAATGTGCACTGTTGAAAACAATGTCATGTATATATTGACAGATCCTTAAGAAAATGTAAAATGAGGACAAGTCAGATATGTCAATAATCTATAATTTATTTCATTTTCATGATGTAATAGCTAGAAAAAAACCAACATGGACAGCCTTGCATCAGTCTTGTGCCCTGGATGCAGTCTTGTCTTATACCTAGTCAGAGTTGACCCCATCCTCCTCTGTGACCTCAGAGTCTTTTTCATTTTGAGTCTTTCTTAGTTTTGGTTACAGCCATGATATCCTGAAGCATATGTTTCACTTGTCTTTTCCCTTTAGACTTTGAAGTCTTTAGGACAAAGACTGAGTTTTCTTTATTTTACTGTCTTTGGCATTTAATGTAGTAGTTAGTCATTATATATACTCAGTGTGTCGCCACTGAAATCTAGTCACTATATGCTACAAAGAAATTAGTGGTCCAGACCACTTTTCCAAGTTTTCATCTCTCCTTAGGTAGAAAATCAACAGGTACCAAGCCATGATCACAGGGGCTTTCTTTTTACTTTCTTCTGTGGAAAAAAAAAAAAGATCTACAAGGCTTGAAAGGATATATGTACCCCTGTGTTCATTGCAGCTTTGTTCATAATAGCAAAAACTTGTAAACAACTGCAATACCCTTCAACAGGTGGCTGGATAAAAAAGGTATGGAACATATACTCAATAGAATATTACTCAGTGATATAAAATGATATTGTGTCCTTTGGGGTAAAGTGAATGGAATTGGAGATTATGCTTAGTGGAGCAGGTAACAAGGTAAGAACAACTACAGAATGGTTTCACTCACGTGGAATGTAGAGAATTGAACATATAAATGTAGGGACTGTGGGAGAACTATAGTGGTTATCTATGGGCGTGGCGATGGGGACACGTATCTTTGGTGACTGGTGTGGTGAGAAAAAAAATTTTAAAGGAGATATAAAAATAAAGAAAGAAAGGAAGAAAGAAAGAAAGGAAGGAAGGAAGGAAGGAAGGAAGGAAGGAAGGAAGGAAGGAAGAAAAAGAGAAAGGAAGGAAGGAAGGAAGGAAGAAAGGAAGAATATAGAGATAGGAATTAGTGATTTATCCTCAGTGGAAACACTTGGTCTCTATATTGTGTTGTTAAAAAAAAAAAAAAAACTGTCAAAAGCCCAAGGGTTAGTGATGAGTGGAAAAGCCCTTTGTTGTTTGTTTTGGTTTATGAGAACGAGAACATCATTGTGGTACATGCTGTACTGGGGTTGGTTGAATTTAAGACCTCATGCTTCAGAGTTCAACAATCGATCTGCTTCCCTGCCTTCACAACTGCTAAAAGTTTTTTTTGGTTTTGGTCATTTTTTGTTTTTATCAAAGCACTACTAAACTCTGGTTTCTGGTAGTGTTGGGAGTTGAACCTGGAATGTATAATGCTTAGGCATGAAGGTTTTTTTCAAATAACCACTATGCTTGCTATCTCCCCTGTCTGTGAGTAGGAAAGCAGAGAACTTGACTGAAATAGAATCCAGGTCTAGGATGAGATTTAGGGAAGGACACCTTAGGTAGATCTTTCAAGTAAAACACTCCAATTACTTCTATACTGTGGTAACAGAGTGAAATGTCTGAGCTATGTTTGTTGGTTGATGTTACCTGCATGTGCTGTTACAATCACAGGGCTGATGGAAATGTTCTTCTTTGGAATTATGCTTTACATTTGGGACAGTTGAGGGGTAATTTCATCTATTTGGTATTAACAGAAGCCCTAGTTTCAATAGCATTGGTGAGTCAGTAAGCATTTAGCCGTGTATAGAATTACCCTGAGGCTTGAGAAGAGATTTCTCATCTCTTTTTCTGTCAGTATCAGACCCTAGTCATTGTCTCATAAGGTAAGGATGACTATTTCATCATCTTCCTTCTTATGAGGTAAGGAAGAAGAATGAATATTAAGTCAAAGCTTTTTATAGTATATGGTAGTAATTCTACTGCATTTACAAATAAGCTTTATATAAGATAACAAGTTTATATTACCACTTTCTAGAGGATAGCGACAGGCAATTATTAAGTGCTAAGCCTAAGGTTCAAAGGCAGACTGTCTGCATACAACTCTGATGCCTTTCAACAGTTTCAGTATGCCACATACAGTGGCACTCACACTGTCAGTGAAAGTTTTCCACTGTGGCATACAGGGTCCTATATTTACACTAATCCAGATTTTTTTCCCTAGGTCATACAGGTCTTGTGTTTCTTTGCTAAGTGTAAGATTAGAAATTCGGAGAGTAGACAGAACTGAGCATGGTATAACATACTCCCTTGGTAAGAGGAGAGAGGAAAAAGAAAAAGTGAAAGGCTGAGAGCAGTTCAAAAGAAGCTACTTAACCATGTCTATTTTTACCAGTTTTGATAGTGGAGATAACAGTATATAAAATATGCTGTAGAAAATTTCTATTATCATAGAATTTACTGAATATCCAATGAGTACACCTGGAAGTGCTTTAGAAGCACAAAATGCTGTACACAATGGTGAGGGATTATTTTGTAGAATATTTTACACAAGAAATTTGAAACATTGGTATTTTTGTCTCTCTAAAAAAATAGAGCAGTTTTGATAGCTGTTGCTTGCTCAAGAAACCACACATGTTTATTTTCTTAGTTTGGCAGGATGAGGTAAAGAACAAAATTAGCTTTCAGGAGAAGAAACTCCCAAGACTATATGAGGCTCTGTAATTGTACTCTGAACTGTGGCCAAGAAGATTGGTTAGCACTTTCTAAAGTATTTTTAGGAAAAAATACATAGTGAGCATAATAAAACCATGTAAATTAAATTAAACATTAATGGCATACCCAGCTTGTTCTAGTGAAATATTTTTATTTGTAAAACAAATCAATTTTATTTTATATGAGGAAAGTTAATCAGTGTCCAATTCAGTTCTTTTTACCCTCCTCTGTTATCTCTCATTACTTTCCCTACAACTTTAAACATCTCACTATAATTAAGAGGAATATTATATTATTGTCCCTTTCACCCAGAACTGTCACTCTTGAGTTTTGCTTTTTTTTTTTTTAAGACAGAGACAAAGAGGCAAAGAGGGAGATTGAAATAAATTATAGCACTGAATGTTCCTTCAGTACAGGGGTGCTGGGCTTGAACCTGGGTTAACCATATGGCAAAGCAGCACACTATCCAAGTGAGATATTTTTGTCAGCCCTAGTCTGATAATTTGTGGTTTCAAATCAAATGCTTTACCTTCAAGTGTGAGTTCATAATGTGTACCTTCTTCTTTTTATTATTCTCATCTACCCCTACCACCTTAGAGCTTCACGTTTATGGCAATATCTAATACACAACATTTTGCTGTTCCTCCTACAAAAGCACTTGAAATGCCTCTAATTAAAGTGATCCTCCCTTTCCTTTGCAATTTGCATGCAGCAGAGCAGTGCAATTTGCTTGACTCACTTCTCTGATTTGTCATGTTGTCTTGATGGATTTCTATCTACACGTCCTGTGGCATCTTTTATGCCCCACCTGTGCTGAAAAGAACTTTCACAGATATAGGACCACAAAGTTGTTGTCACAATGAACTTTGGTACTGAGACACTGCCAGGTTGCTCTCCAACTCTAGGCTGAAAACAAATTTGTCTTATTCCTCTAAAAAGCCTTACCTTCTATTTTGGAATATTGCAAGCTCCTATTTTGATGTGGATGTGTTCTCAAATGAAAATTAATGTAACCGTATGGATTTGCCTGCTGAGGCTGATCCAGAGTAATATTTAACAATTATCATGGATCTGTTTAATTCTCTGGGACAATTCTTGGACTGTCTTGAGTTTGAGAACTACCTGAATAGTCGTGTAAATAAACTGTTGTAAAAGAAGCAAGTGTTCGTAGTAAGACAGTATGTTGGAGATAAACTGTTATGTTTGTATGTACATTTGTGCATCCCACATATTCTCTATCCCTCCTCCCGCCTTTACCCTGCAGACTAATAATTATTTGTCTTTCTGGCATCAAGAAAAGAACAAAAGAAAGCAAAGAGTTGACTTCTTTTTTGCATTTCAAAATAAGCTTTGAAAACATACATAGGGGAAAAAAGAACTTATAGGAGGCAAAAAAAAAAATAATAATAAGGCCTTTGAAATTTCAAAGCTAAGTCCATAAAGGGAATTAAGGCGTAGAGTAGAGTGAATACAGTTTGCTAGAACCAGTCCTTTCTGCTTTCTGGGACAGATAAGAGTCTGGATCCCAGAAAGTCACTGAAGAAGGTAGTGGAAACTTAAGGGTTTCAGAAAATAGTCTGTGAGGCACATGTCCTGCTGAGTAAACACAAAGAGCTCCTAGGTTGGCCAACTGCTGCCAACAAGAAACTGAAGAAAAAGGAATGACTTGAGGAGGACCATTGGATCTGAGGTAACTTCAAGACCATTGGATCTGAGGTAACTTCTAAGCATAATGTCAGGGTTTAGGTAGGAAAGGGTGAAAAGAGAAAAATTTGACTTAATTGGTATCAAATCTCTGCCACTCCATTGCACTTAAAATTATATACAGGGGGGGGAAAGAATAAATTCTTAAGAATTTATTATTTCTCTTCCCTTTTCACCCTTTCTCCCCTTTTTTTGACAGATAGGATAAGAGATCACAGTACTACAACTTCTTCCAGCATGGTGGGGTTTGGCTCAAACTTGGGTTATGCATATGCCAAAGCAACACACTATCCAAATGAGTTATTTTGCTGGTCCAAGCATTTTTTAATATTTAATTTATTTTGTTTTAGTGAGAAAGAGATACAGAGAGAAAGATGAGAATACTGCTCAACTCTAGTGTATGGTTGCTGGGGATTGAATCTGAGATGTAGGAGCCTCAGGCAGACATGAAAGTCTTTTGCATAACCAGTTTGCTTTTTCTCCAGGCCCCCTCCACCCCCCACCCCTGCACTTATTTTTATTATCTGTAACTCAGTGGAAACATGAAATATGGGTTTATGTCTGAGTTCTTCTTATAAATAAATCATTTCCAATGGGTGGTTACTAGGCTTCTGTGAAGTTTGGGTTTCTCATTGTTAAAATTGGAACGTTAACAATAGTTTGAACATATAAAACTGACATTTTTGTAGATCAAAAATCACTTTATCTTGATAATTTCATATGATTGAACATGATAACTATACTTCCAGGAATAAGTAAAAAATTAAAAACATCATTACTGGGAGTTGGGCGGTAGCACAGCAGATTAAGTGCACGTGGCACAAAGCACAAGGACTGGCATATGGATCCGGGTTCGAGGCCCGGCTCCCCATCTGCATTGTTGTATGCTTCACATTGGTTTGCCCCCCCCCCCCGCCTCTGGGAAATTGTGGTATAGCCCATGCTAGTTTTGCGCCTCTCCTTCTCCCCGCCCCCTCCCTATCCTACCTACTTGAGGAGTCCCTCTGTGCCACCGGAGGAGAAAGATGGGGAAGCACATGTTGTGGTGATTTGCCTGCTCATGAATAAAGATTGAATTGTGTTCTCAGCTCAGCCATGTGTCTCTGGTCATCTCTGTTACCCGCCCAAGAAGCCAGCCCCGGATAAAAACAACATATGGTGCCCATGTGGACCTGACCTGCGCATCCCCCCAGGTAAGTGAAGACTTTGCCTACCTATCTACAATGGCCTTCTTTTCTGCTTGTGAAGAGGTTTCCAAAGGCCTCTGCCCTTTCTTCATGAGACTGTTTCGCTGTTTCTGGAACATTTATCTCTGGACCACTCTGTGGTTTCTGCCCAACGCCAGCCCGCAGGAGCCAAATGCGAGCCCGCATGAGCCGGCTTTCTACTGTGTGGCGCGGGGCATTGGGCGCGGGCTCCCTCCATGCTGCTCGGCCGCCGGGAGCAGGACAGCAGGCATGGCAGACAGGGCTGCAGCCTATCATGGCTGCCACCTGGGGGCATCTTGGCCTGCACCTTCTGCATGGCCGGCCCGCCCGCCCTCCTGCTATGAAGTCTGGACAGATCCTGGACCACCTGGAGACCGCGGGCTCCCTGCCAAAACTGGGCCCCCTGGCCGAGATCCTCAACTCGGGTCTGAAGGCAGACGAGCTAGAATATGCAGAGATTCATCCAGAGATCGCAAACTACAATTCCTAGAGCTAAAGTTGCGCAAGAGGCCACTGTTAGACAATGCACTCCCTGAATGACTAAGACAGTACACATCTAAATTCGTGTTTAAAATGACATGTCTTCATAACAAAGTTTTCCTCCTTGTGTACTGAAGACCATGTTTACATGTGTGTTTAAAGTTTGGTAAACATTAACTTTAAAGTTAAAAATGTAACTTTAAGGCTATATTCTTACCAGACAGAGTTAAATAAAAAAGGTTTTCAACATAGTTCTCATAAAGATAAAATTAACTTACATTTAAAGTCTGAGGTAAAAATTAGTTAAAAATCAATATATTTTAACTAAGTAGGTCTAAAAAAAAACCTGTGCACACGTAGGGTGTGTCTCCATCTTGAATGGGTGTAACAAAAGGTTAAATAGACTTATTGATATGTAAAACTCTCAAATTCCTTCTCAACTAGAAACGTTAGGTTGCGCTATGGTTATGCTAATGATTCTCATACCTGAGGCTTTTTTCTTTCCATGGTTCTTATGTTTATCTTTCCACATTTTATTGTTTAAACTCTAAACAACCTTAAAATCATACTAAAAAAGACTTCCAATTGTAATAGAGTTATCCAATTGTGGTAAACTAACCTGCTACAAGTTTTGTTTCATAAATAAGTGAATTGCAGCTGTCAAGTTCTCTACAGAAAAGTGGAATTCCGATGGCTGACATTCCCCAGACGTACAACAATTCACCCCCTGGCAATTCTTCGGTGGACATCTGCTTTGGACTGGCACTTCTATCGGACTCACTGGTACACCTCTTGGACACTTTGCACAAAACTAGCAGCTTCCCTTTATGCTGCTGGGTTTCTCAAAGACTGACTGCAGCCAGCTGCCTTGGGACTCTATGCTGTTCCCTGCCCCCATGCTAGAAAATGCCCGTCAAGGCAAGTAACGCCCCCCAGAGGCAAAAAAAGGTCCCCCTCAGGCCTTCCCTTGGCAGCACACTGGTTCTTGTTGCTTGCTTACATGTTCCTCCATATTTGTGCCAGTTTCTTTTTTGAAAATGCCTGTACGGTATAGGTTTCTGTTCACCCCACACCCCTGATACTATGGTCATTTAGTTAAAAAGAAAAGGGGGAATTGTTTCTATGCTTCACATTGGTTTGGTCTCCCCCCCCCCCCCCGCCTCTGGTTGGTGGTGGTTTAGCCCCTGCTCATTTCGCACACCCCCTTGCCCCTGCCCCCGGCCCCTACGGACTTCCGGAGTTCTTGCCGCTGCTGCCGGAGGAGAAGGATGCAGGACAGATCTGTGTGGTGATTAGTTTTAGGTTAGTTTCTGAATCGTTGTTCCTGAATAAAAAAATACAGCTTCTCTGCCCAGCCATGTGTCCTTGAGTCTCCGTCTACCGCCATGAAGCTAGCCCGGCCTGCTAGAGTCCCAAACTCTAACGACAGGTGGTGAAGCAAGTCTGCAGGTGTCTATCTTTCTCTCTCCTTCTTTGTCTTCCCCTCCTCTCTCCATTTCTCTCTGTCCTATCCAACAGTGACAACAACAATAATAACTACAATAATAAAAAAAACAAGGGCAACAAAAGGGAATAAATAAATAAATATTTAAAAAACATCATTACTGGGGTTCAATAAGTGACTAATGAAAACAGGACTTATAAAAAGGTATGTAGATAAAACCCTGTGTTCAAATGCTTACAGTAAAACTTTCTCTTAATATATCTACTCCTTACCATACAGAATATGAAATACTCATTAGTTCTCTTTTCTCTCTCACCTTCCTCTTATTATTAAAGCTTGATTTTTCATTCTCTTCCTTTTTGTTTAAGGTTGACTTTTAAAAATAGCTACATGCAGCAGACTCATTCTTGCTCTCTCTGGTCAACTAAGAAAAGCAACAAAAGTCACCTGAAAACTGAACAAAATACAACCAGGATTTCTTCAGAAACTCACCAAGCCACAGCTGAGTAGACATGTGTAGTTCATGGAGAGATTACTGAGGCTCCAGAACCGTGACACAATTCATTTCTGTTGTATAAGCAACTTCTCAACAGTTTCTAGTACATTTTTTAAATAGCACTTTTAAACGATGTATGTATGACCCTTACTGGTTGAAGAATAAAACTAGCATCGAGGGGATTGGGCGGTAGCGCAGCGGGTTAAATGCAAGGACATGGCATGAAGCACAAGGACCTGCATAAGGGTCCTGGTTCGAGCCCCCGGCTCCTCACCTGCAGGTGAGTTGCTTCACAAGCGGTGAAGCAGGTCTGCAGGTATCTATCTTTCTCTCCCCCTCTTTGTCTTCCCCTCCTCTCTCCATTTCTCTCTGTCCTGTCCAATAAAACGGGAAAAAATAGCCTCCAAGAGTGGTGGATTTGTAGTGCAGGTGCCTCAGCGATAACCCTGGAGGCAAAAAAGAAAAAAAATCAGCATTTCTGTGGCATCAATTTCTGCTACAGTTCAATAGCATGAGAAAAGGATTTGCTTAGGAGGTAAAAATGATAAACTGCAGCCTACCCAAGGTCATGAAATAACAGCCTCCAGCTTTCACAGAGCATAAAGTTTAGTTTCAAAACTTAGTTTAATGGATGGGCTAGTTAGTTCCCTGACAACTGTTCTAGACTCTCACAAAATACGTTGCCAACTGTTGTGTCCTAGGAAGGTTATATTAATTTAGGAAGAGAATGTGTGTGTTTCTGGGAAACAGGAGAGCAGCAGGGGTCTTCAGCAGGTTTATCATTGTTATTTAACACTGATGGTGTTAAATTGTTTTGTTACCTACTCTTAGTGATGATTACAACTTTTTTTTTTTTTTTGCAAAATCCTACAGACAAACCCACCAAACTCATAGCTTTCCTTACTCACACTGTTACTTGATCCTTAAGTGCTCTGTTTGAGGAGTCACCTCCATTCGTCAAATCCTGGCTGAGATCCCTCCTTAGGCCTTTTGTCAGTGCTGAATTTGGCCCAGGAAGGAGGTCCTGCTAAAAATGAGAGGAGAGGGGTTTTACCTCTCCTCATGGACTAGTACTTTTCTCATTTCTCTGTCCTTCCAATTGTAGCCCAACTCCTACAGCATTCATCAACTTCAAATTAGATGTCAGGTCAAAGTCCCTTAGTCTGAAGCATTTTACAACTTTCTTTTTGTGCAGCCAGGTAAATCTGAAACTATTTTGGGCTCAGCGTGGGCGTGATTCTTTGTTCACTCTGTTCCATTCCCCATGGTTTTCCTTTTGATGGGAGATTACTAGTAAATGAAGACAAGAACTAAGTGAATGTGCCTTTTTAAAAAATTAAATGACTCTCTGTTGTATCATATATTCTCAACAAAATGCTCCTGAGTGGTTTTATATCTATCTCTGCTGGACATTTTGAGGTTTAAAGAAAAGATATATTTGTTTATTTACTTATTTTTGAAAGAGATACAAAATAAGAGACCAAAACACCATTCTGCTCTGGCATATAGTGATTCCAGGGGTTGAACCTGGAGGCCTTTGGGGCCTCTGGCATCTGACCCTTATTCTTAACATTGGGATATTTTCCCAATGCTTCTGCAAGACATTTTAAGATGTGAAGTTTGCAATACCTACACAAAATTTTTTTGGTGATGATGATAATCATTTTGTTTTTTATGACTAGGAACTTGCCAGATAGTGTTACCTTATTGTAAGAGATAGAGTTTGTGACTAGAGCTGGATTCAGGTAGCTCAAGGAGATAATTTAATCTTCAAGGAGGGCTGAGGAAATTTAATACAAGGAACTACCAATAGTTACAAAGGTACCAGAAGAATCAGAAGTTAAACTGAGGCAGAAGGAATAACCCAGAGTAGCAAGTCATAGCAGGAAGCTTCTACCATCCATCCCTAGGGGTGGAGAGACCATGAGAGCAGCTGGGTTAACAGTGCCCCAGCTTCACTGTCTCTAGAAAATGGAAATTGCAGAGAGGCAGCAGCCTCTTTGGGACAAAGTCATATATATATGTGTATGCATATATATGATTATTAATAGTTTGTTACAAGATTATAAGATTACAATGTATATAGAGCTCCATACCACACCCACCACCAAAGTTCTGTATCCCCATCCTCCCACCTCTCAAAGAGAACCACCAGAGTTCTCACAAGTCTTAGTTTGCTTGCTTCTGTTTTGTTTGGATTTTTTTTTTTGACAAGTTCATGTAAATCAGATGTCTAGAATTCACACATGAATGAAACCATCTGGTAGTTGTCTTTCATCTTTATACTTATTTCACCAAGCATCATCACCTCCAGTTCCATCCACTTTGTCCCAAAGGACACAACATTATCTTTTTTGATCGCAGAGTAAATATTCCATGGAATATATATGCCATAACTAATTTAGTCAGTCATTTGTTGATGGACATTTAGGCTGCTTCCATGCTTTGGCTATTGTGAATAATGCAGCTATAAACATGGGGGTATATATATCCCTTCTTATTTATTTCTTTATTCATTTATTTATTTTAACCAGAGCATTGCTCAGTTCTGGCTTATGCTGGTGCAGGGGATTGAACCTGGGACTCTGGAGCCTCAGGCATGAGAGTCTCCTTGCATAACCATTATGCTATCTACCCCTGCCCGAATATATCCCATCTAATTAGTGCCTGAGTGTTCACTGGATAAAGGGACAAAATTTCTTGACTATGAAAGAGGAAGAAGTGCCTTGCCTACTCTTCTACTAGTGCTCCTACTTTTTATTTTTTGTCTCATTGTTCTGATTCTTTTTAGGTAAGGGTAAATCTAGAAAACTGAATTGGCAGGAATCAGCTCCCAAGATAAGTGCAAGAGATGAATGAATCTGTGAACAAATAAACAAATGATAAACTTATTAAGGCTAGTGCAATTCACTATATTGGGGTTGGGTTCGTAAATGGTCAGGGAAGGCCAGTCAGGTATTATAGCTCTTGCACACAGAATTAGGGTCATACATAGGAATTGATGCTAGGGAGGTAGCATATATACACTATAATATAAATACAGAAGCATTTTAAAAAGTGTCCATGTGATCATAGAAAGCAGGAAATCACAAATGTTCTAAATATTAAGAGAATAGGGCATAGACACACAGAAGGAAGTAATAAGCCATTCAAAGAGCTCACAGAAGTATAATTTATTGATTGAGTGTGGGAAACCAGTTGAAATGTAGCCATCAGAATCCAGATTTCTTTCTTTCTTTCTTTCTTTTTTTTTTTTTGTTAATCAATGTCTTAGTCATTCTATACTTATTGGTTGTATGAAGCTAACCTGATATACTTATTTTTCATAAAAGTAGATTATATAAAGAAAAGTTGTATGGTTATCTGAGGTTTTATTGATTTGAAATTCTGTAAGTGGAGTGCTCCAGTTTTGTACTCAGAGGGCAGTTATCTGCAATAAGGAGGACAAAGATAGTGGACAATAAACAAAATAGGAAGCAATCAATCAGTGAACAAAAGTTTACATATAAAGAGGAATGTACCTTTCACAGAATCTTATATTTTCCATTCTTCTGTTGTTTATGTTTCATGGTAGTGAATTCTTGGAAGTCTCTCTTACTAGTTCCATGAAGCACTGTATGAGAAAAAGATACTTTAATTATAACACTTTACTTTAAAAAAATCTTTCTAAGAGCAAAGCCTGAATAAACTTTGGATAAGTAATCTATTCTAGGCTAAAAGTGAGTTCAGAACAAAAACATAGGGAAAATAAGAGTGTCCTCCTCTGTAACTGAGTAGTACTGAATGTGGTCTCATGGAGGAACTCCACAGATATGAGCAAGTCCACTTGCAACCAGATCATGTGAGCTTGGATCTCAACTCAAATATTCTGTGCCTACATTTTCTCATTCACAACTGATTGTAAGATCATGATGAGTAATTCATTAATTGTCAAGCTCAATAAAATAAATCACTTGCATTTTTAAAAAATATTTCTAGATGTATACATGTTTATTTGGAAAATTGAATTAAAAATTATTCCTTGTTTTAAATTAATTACATTTAAATTCATAGTTAAATTTTTTTCTTATAAACATTAAAGAGAGATAGTGTAAAGAGAAAAAGAGAGAGAGAGAGAGAGCATCAGTTTGGCAAATGCTATGCCAGGGATTGAACTGGGAACTCACGCATTTAGAGCAAAAACTCTAACCACTGCACCACCTCCCAGGCCACTCTATTTAAAGTTTCAAAACTAATTTATTTATTAATAAAGTTCTTTTGGTAGACTCTAAAGTAATATGTATTACAGGAGAAAACCAGTTTACTAATTCCACAGACAACTTGCAAAAGATGATGGAAATAATGCATTTTGCATATTCTTAGTGAATATAAAAATGAATCTTTGCCCAAAATTAAGCCTCTACATCTATGGGCACCTAACTTTTGGCAAGGAAGACCCAAACAATTAAATGAAGGAGAGTCTCTTCAACAAATGGTTCTGAGAAAATTGAGTTGAAATGCGAAGAATGAAACTGAATCTCTACATTTCATCACATGAAAAGTATCCTAAGGAACCAAACACACACATCCAAAAAGATTTGTGTATACCTATGTTCATAGTAGTACACTTTGTAATAGCCAAAACCTGGAAGCAACCCAGGTGTCCAACAACAGATGAGTGGCTGAGGCATATATACAAAGGAATACTACTACTAAGCTGTTAAGAATGATTAACTCGGGAGTCAGGTGGTAGTGCAGCCGGTTAAGTGCACATGGCACGAAGCACAAGGACTAGTGTAAGGATCCCAGTTCTAGCCCCCAGATCCCCACCTGCAGGGGAGTCGTTTCACAGGCGGTAAAGCAGGTCTGCAGGTGTCTATCTTTCTCTCCCCCTGTCTCCCTCCTCTCTCCATTTTTCTCTGTCCTATCTAACAACGACAACATCAATAACAACAACAATAACTACAACAATGATAAAAAACAAGGGCAACAAAAGGGAAAATAAATAAAAAATAAAAAAAATTTTAAATCTTAAAAAAGCTTTAAAAAAATTTGATTAATTCACCTTCTTTACCTCATCTTGTATAGAACCTGAAGGAATCATGTTAAGTGAGATAAGCCAGAAAGATAAGGATGAATATGGGACAATTCCACTCATAGACAGAATTTGAGAATTAAGAACAGAAGGTGAAACACAAAGAAGAACTTGGACTGGGTTTAGTGTATTACATCAAAGGACGCGGGAGGGGGACTGGGCTGTTTTCATGTTCCGGTGCATGGTGGTAGAGGAAGACATAAGCTGGGGGTGAGAGTGTTTTGCAGAAAATGAAGAAATTTTACACATGTAGCACATTGTATTTACTGCAATCTATTAATCCTCAATAAAAAAAACAAAAAATGCATAGCATCTCTTAGAAAGTAATATAGGTTTCAGCCACCAAGCTGCAGATGCTATGCCAACCTGACTTCCATGGGCAGACAACCTCACCAATGAGTCCTGAAAGCCCACCTCCCCAGAGGTCTGCCCCCCCTCCCCCAGGGAAAGATAGAAACAGCCTGGGAGTATGGATCAGCTTCCTAATGCCCATGTTCAGTGGAGAAGCAATTACAGAAGCCATATATTCCACTTTCTGCATCCCACAATGATCCTGTGTCCATACTCCCAGAGGGATAAAGAATAGGGAAGCTTCCTATGGAGGAGATGTGATGTGGAACTCTGGTGGTGGGAATTGTATGGAATTGTACCCCTCTTATACCACAATCTTGTTGGTCATTATTAAATCACTACTTTAAAAAATTAACAAAAAAAGAAAATAATATAGGAAACATGTAGAACAATAGAAATGCAATTTTACATAATCACACATACAAAAGATGAGGTTCAATGTCTCATGTATGCTCACAGAATAAGGTTGTAAAGCTGTAAATATAGTTAATAAAATCTATTTGCCTAGAAACAAGGTTTCTGAAAACATATAGACACATGTAAATTCTGATTTCAGGAAGTTTATATAAAAAAGCTAGAGGCTTGGAGAAAGTCCAAGATTCTGCTATAGAGACTCTGAAAGATGACCACCGGCAGAGGCTGTAAGTGACACAAAAAGGTTGGTAATCTCAGGGTTCGAAGATCTCATCCCTTAGACTATTGTAGATGGTTCAGTCCAAACTATGGTCTCCTTCCCATGGCAAGCACCAGCCTTATCTCCCAACCCAAGCTAATATTACACTGCTGGATACACAACTACTCCTGCTTACCTCTCACTCACAGCTCTCAATTCTAGCTCTACAAATTAGAATTTCCCCCACTCTCACATCCCACATAGCTTCCCACAATAAGCAGATCATCTAGTCCTTGGATTACATTTCTCAGAATCATCTCGGAACATTTGCCTCCTGTGCATCCCCACTGCTTCTGCCACAGTGCAGATGCACTTCTGAATTCATAATACCATAATGGGCTCCTATTGGGTCTCTCTAGCTACAGTTTTAAACAGTTCTACACCTCTGCATGGCATAAAATCCATCTTTCCAATACAGGTTATGTGTTTGCTCAGGACCCTCTGACAGATCCCGTATATAGTAGTCAGTGGGTCTCAAACTTGGCATGTTCCAGAACAGGGAACTTGCTTTTTATTTATTTATTTATTTAATATTTATTTATTCCCTTTAGTTGACCTTGTTGTTTTATTGGTGTAGTTATTATTGTTCGTGTCGTTGTTGGATAGGACAGAAAGAAATGGAGAGAGGAGGAGAAGACAGAGGGGGAGAGAAAGATAGACACTTGCAGAATTGCTTCACTGCTTGTGAAGCGACTCCCTTGCAGGTGGGGAGCCAAGGCAAACAGGGATCCTTATGCAGGTCCTTGTGCTTTGCGCCACGTGTGCTTAATCCACTGTGCTACTGCTCAACTCCCAGGAACTTGCTTTTTTAAACACAGATTCTTTTTGAACTAAAATTTCTGGAAATGGTGTCTGATCAATCTGTACTTTTATTTACTTTAAAATATTTTTTACTGGGAGTCGGGCAGTGGCGCAGTGGGTTAAGCGCACGTGGCGCAAAGCGCAGGGACCGGCGTAAGGATCCCGGTTCGAGCCCCCGGCTCCCCACCTGTAGGGGAGTCGCTTCACGGGTGGTGAAGCAGGTCTGCAGGTGTCTATCTTTCTCACCCCCTCTCTGTCTTCCCCTCCTCTCTCCATTTCTCTCTGTCCTATCCAACAACAAAGCAACGTCAACAATGGCAATAATAACCGCAACGAGGCTGCAACAACTAGGGCAACAAAAAGGGGGAAAAATGGCCTCCAGGAGCGGTGGATTCATGGTGCAGGCACCGAGCCCAGCAATAACCCTGGAGGAAAAAAAAATATATATATATTTTACTTATTGATGATAGGCAAGAAGAAGTGGGGTGGGGGAGGAGGAGGAGGAGGAGGAACACCAGACTGCCACTCTGGTAACATGGAATTCTGGGGATCAAACTCAGGATCTCATGCTTGGGAGCCTGATGCTTTATCTATTGTGTCACCTCCCAAGCAGCACAATCTATATTTTTAAATTATCCAGATGACTCTTTACTGCCAACCTGGTTTTAGTTGGGAGATCCGGGCTTCCAAACTTACCATAGTTACTCCGTTTGACTCACCCCATGTATGCCACAGTTTTAATCCACTTTTACTATTTCCAGAGCTCTACAACACCTACGTGCCAGTGTGCGTTTATTCTCTTCAGAATTGCCTTTTTATCTCCTTTTGCGCCCTGGAAACGATTCTTTCTGCAACCTTCTTTGAAACCTTCCCTGATCTCATCTGAGTGAGCTCAGTCCTATTCTGTTTGTAAAGCCCTATGCAAATTCCTTCTTGTGAAATACTTTAACTTTCAATTCTGCTCCTCTTACTGTACATTTACCTCTTCAAGCAATTGGGCTACAAATAACTCACCTCTTTTATCTTTGTGTCCTGTCTTGTTCCTGGTTCATAAGTGGTAGATAACATACATAAATTAATGGACAAAGGAACAGTTCTAATTACACTATACTAAAAACAGTATTTGATGCTGGGGAGACAGCATAACAGTTATCCAAGACTTTCATGCCTGAGTCTCCGAAGTCCCAGGTTCAATTCCCGATACCACTATAAACCAGAGCTAAGCAGTGCTTTGGTTTTCTGTGTCTTCTTCATTAAAGTAAAATAAAATATATTAAAAACAGTCTTTGTGTAAGGCTATTATACTTTAAGAAGTAAATAATTATATGCCTTTCAATAGAATGTTATAAAATATAGCTACCACAAGCTCATCAGCATGGGAAATGAAATAGAAACCAAAATAAACAGAATTTATTGCAAAAACAATATAATGAATACTTTCACAGTATAGGACCGAGGAAATCATTAAACATTTAGATTAATGTAATGTTTGGCCGATGTCCAACATTTTCATTTTTCACTTTGTGTTCATTTAAGAACTGACAATTAAACATTCACAATGCATTTATTCAAAGCCAGTATATTTTATTTCCTCTGCTCTTACAATACTTTATTCCTCAGTGATGGTTTTTTGTTTGTTTATTGTTAGTCTGTCATCACTGGGGCTTTACCACTTTGAGTTGCTTTTTTCATGTAGAGAGAGACAAAGAGACAGAGTGAGTGCTGGCTTGAGAGTGAGTCACGAATATGACAAGGAAAAGTACATTATCTAGGTCAGCTATCCTGTGAAACCACGTGGGAAATGTCAGGCTGTCGAAAAAATCATGATATATTTTTCTATGCAAAAATGCGTCATGACTTTTCCAACAGCCTTTTTAAAAATAAAGATATCATAATTCTTGGCCTGGGAGGTGGCGCAATGGGTAGAGGTGGTGCAATAGATTGGCAAGGATAAGGACTTAAGTTCAGTCTCTGGCATCGAATATGCCAGAGTGATGCTCTGATTTCTCTCTTTCCTTCTCCATATTGTGAAGTGAATAAAATAAATAATATTCCATGAGCCCCTTGCCATTAATTAACATTAATTCATAAATGTAATTTGTCAATTGAATTTTTTTTTTTTTTACTGTTTAGCTCTGGTTTATGGTGGTGCGGGGGATTGAACCTGGGACTTTGGAGCCTCAGGCCTGAGAGTCTGTTTGCATAACCATTATGCTATCTACCCTCTGCCCATCAATTGAATTTTTAATGGACTTCATTTTTGCTTGCACATATTCATTACCTCTTATGAGCAATAAACACTAATTTTTCCCTGTGTTACAATTCAAGTCTATCCATTGGGATTCTTTCTGGTAGGTGTGATTGGGAGGACAGGGCATCTGTACTAGACTTGGCCAACTAAAGGCACAGTGGAGTGCTTAGGAAGGTTAAGTGCTTCAAGGCAGCCAATGAGATTACTCCCACTCCTCTTGTTGGGACTAATGAAAAAATAAACTCTGCAGCACGGTTAGAACATAAGGTATCAGGGGTCAGGTGGTAGCACAGCCAGTTAAGTGCACATGGCACAAAGCGCAAAGACCAGCTCAAGGATCCCGTTTTGAGCTCCCGGCTCCCCACCTGCAGGGAGGTCACTTCACAAGCAGTGAAGCAGGTCTGCAGGTGTCTACCTTTCTCCCCCTTTCTCTATCTCCCCCTCTCTCGATTTCTCTCTGTCCTATCCAACAACATCAGTGGCAACAAAATGGGGAAAAAGGCCTCCAGGAGCAGTGGATTCATGGTGCAGGCACCAAGCCCCAGCAATAATATAACCCTGGAGGCAAAAACAAACAAACAAACAAAAAATACCATAAGGTATCTGTGGCTGAGGAAATGACTCAACTGTGAATACTGAACTTTCATGTCTGAGGTCCCTAGCACCACTTATACCAGAGTGGTGTTCTGGCTCGCCTCTTTCCTCTTTTTGCATAATGAAATTCTCTCCTCTGTAACAAATAAAATAACTATTTAAACATAAGCATTTTTGTTACCATGTGTATAAAATTGCCTGAAAATGAAACTGATACAGTAACAAGCAAGGTTAACAAGGGAAGGAAAAAAAAAAAGAGGCAAATTCTGATACTTTTGAGCTTTTACCTCCAGCTATAACTAAATCCAATTAACCCCCTTAAATTTATACTTACTTAGTCCCACTTACTCTAAAAAGTACTTTCTGTTCTTAATCAGATTTGAGCATATATTCTCATTTACAATTAAAATTGTCTTGACCAACAAAACATGACAGATTTTGTAGCATCACTGAAATCGCTATGGTCCACAAGAATTGTATGATTTTCAATATAATTTTTACCTCCCATGAATCTCTAAAAAAAATAATAAGTAGAACTACCTTACTCATGTATTGTAAGATCTTAAGTTCCTTCTTTGTCCCCCAATTTTCTCTGCTAGACTGTTTTTTTCTGCAAATTTTCTATGAAAACACACTGACACAATGTTAAAGCAATTGAATGCTATTTAAAGACCACAATTCCCCAGGCACAAATGTTGCAGTGGTACATGATGTGCTTCAGGGACTGGGGTGGAGGGAGAGAGCAAAGTAAGCAAGTGATAAATGTATATTTGGACAAACTAAAAAAAAAAGTGATTTATTATTTATTGTATTGCAATTATTAGCTTATTCTGTAACTGGGAGACTCGTTGCCAATTTGACAACTGTCACAGGTTGTCATATTGACTAAAGGATGAAAATAGATATGTCAGAAAAAATATTTTCCTAATCCAGTCTCTCCTTGTCAAATAGCAGCCAAATGTAGTTTTAGAATGAGATGAGAAGCCTTACTATTTTTGAAGTTTGTGTTTTGAAGAGGATGGCATTGCCTGAAATAGAAATAGGAAAACAAAATATTTAAAATAAATATTTTAGTATGTGAGTTGTAAAACTATAACCAGTTTTAGAATTTTAAAGTATTATCTTTATTTATTGGATAGAGACTGTCAGAAATTGAGAGCGAAGATGGGAGACAGAGAGGGAAAGAGACAGAGACACTTGCAGCTCTGCTTCACCACTCATGAAGTTTTCCCCTTGCAGGTAGGGACTAGGCTCTTGAACCCAGGTCCCTGTGCATTATAGCATGTGCACTTAACCAGGTGTGTCACCACCTAGCCCCTATAACTAGTCTTTATTTTTTAAAAAAAATTACCATATTTAACCAAATGAAATGTAACACATATGATTTTGAAGAAGAATACATATTATTTTACTTTTTATTTAAAAATTAATCAAGTTACCACTTCCTAAGACATTATTTTTATAATCTGGCAAGTAAGTGCATACATTTACATATGACTTTCAGTTTATCTACATCTAACAAAAATCAAACCAAACTACAATATATTTGTGTCTTTCCTCTCAAATACTTTTTTAAATATTGTGACCCCAGACCACATCAAATCAATGGGGTTTACAGCCAACAATATTTGTACACCTTTCCCATATCAGGGAGCTACTCTCTTCCCTGAACCAGCTTTCTGGTCCTTTTTACAGCCATGACATCATCTCCCCAGACAATACTTGGATCCACCTGCATATCAGATTTCAGGCCCAGGGGGAAAAAGAAAAAAGAAAAAAAAAAACTAATATATAAAACTAATAGCTATCTACAAAATGGAGACCCCCCCCCCACTCTTCATCTGCACTATTCCAACCTTTAGGTCCATGATTGTTCAACAATTTGTTTGGCTTTGTATGTTAACTCTCTTTTCAACCACCAGGTTCCAGATGCTAGCATGATGCCAACCAGACTTCTCTTCCCCAGAGCCCTTCCCCACTAGGGAGAGAGACAGGCTGGGAGTATGGATTGACCTGTCAATGCCCATGTTCAGCGGGGAAGCAATTATAGAAGCCAGACCTTCCACCTTCTGCATCCTACAATGACCTTGGATCCATGCTCCCAGAGGGTTAAAGAATAGGAAAGCTATCAGGGGAGGGGATGAGATACGAACTTCTGGTGGTGGGAATTTTGTGGAGTTGTACCCCTCTTATCCTATGGCTTTGTCAATGCTTCCTTTTTATAAATAAATAATAATAAATATTTTAATACTTAAAGTAAATTTCCTGTTGCAACTATAGATTGAACTTGATCAGATTGAATTACACTGTAACTTTTTGATTATCATGTTGTGGTATTTGTGTTGGATTTCTAGTGCAGGTAACTTCTTAACTCTTTTCCTTTTGGGGGGATGTTTTCAAATTGCAAAATTCACAAATATCCATCATAACAAAACAGCTACAGAAAAAGTTCTAATAAAAAGTCCTGCCCAACAGTGGCAATAATCTCCCTTTTCAGTTATATCCCTTAGGTAGCCACTGTTTCATGTACAACCTCCCAATCACCTCTGTGTTTCTACCACATATAAATATAGACATATATAGGGCCCACCCATCCTTCCTTTCTCTTTTGCTTGCTCCTCCTTTTTAAAGTGTTTTCCCCAATACTAGATCACATTACATTATAATCCAAAGGCTATAAACTGGTGGCCTGTGATCTAGCTATGGGAAAATGTTTCATTTGTAAAATATTAGGGAAATTTAACATGAAAAATCTGGAATATCTGGATGCTCATGCCTACTTGGCACTTTCCAATAACATGCCTCCTGACGCCTAGCTTATCACTCATTGTTTCATCACAAGCTGAGCTTAACCACCCCACCTGAGGGCTAAGCTGCACGGACACCTTTACCATGGATCTATCTCTGTTTAATCAACAAACTGAAATTTTAAGTGGTCTGCCAATTTGTAGAAAGTCATCTCTGCAGCATTTTAAGTTCTTTAAATTTCCTTATTAATGTGAATTTCTTGCAAATTTTAAGATCCAGAGATATCTAATATATTGGCCCTAAAACAAAAAAAATAACCCAAAACATTTCTTGGTAGTTATTAACCAAAATTAAGCAATATTTATAGCATTACAACTAGAAAGTCCTGAGAAGTCAGAATTGGGATTTTACATGGACTTGGTTCCTTTGTTTCTCTCTCTCTCTCTCTCCTCCAGGCTTCCTGCCTGCACTATGAATCCACTGCTCCTGGCAGCCCTTTTTTTTCCTTTCATTTTATTGTATAGGACAGAGAGAAAATGAGAGAGGAGGGAGGGGAGATAGAGAGGGAGAGAAAGATACAAGCAGACCTGCTTCACCACTTGTGAAGTGACCCTCCTGCAGGTAGGGAGTGGGGGTTGGAATTCAGGTCCTTGACGGGGTACTTGTGTACTATGTGTGCTTAACCTGGTGTGCCACTGTCTACCTCCCTTTTGTTTCTCTAACACTAGGAAAGATCACTTAAACTTTCTGGATTTTTTAAAAAATTTTTTTATTTAAGAAAGGATTAATGAACAAAAACATAAGGTAGGAGGGGTACAACTCCACACAATTCCCACCACCCAATCCCCATAACCCACCCCCTCCCATGATAGCTTTCCCATTCTCTACCCCTCTGGGAGCATGGACCCAGGGTCATTGAGGGTTGCAGAAGGTAGAAGGTCTGGCTTCTGTAATTGCTTCCCCGCTGAACATGGGCGTTGACTGGTCGGTCCATACTCCCAGTCTGCCTCTCTCTTTCCCTAGTAAGGTGTGTCTCTGGGGAAGCTGAGCTCCAGGACACATTGGTGGGGTCTTCAATCCAGGGAAGCCTGGCCAGCATCCTGGTGGCATCTGGAACCTGATGATTGAAAAGAGAGTTAACATATGAAGCCAAACAAATTGTTGAGCAATCATGGACCCAAAGCTTGGAATAGTGGAGAGGAAGTGTTAGGGAGGTACTCACTGCAAACTCTAGTGTACTTCTGCTTTCAGGTATATATTTTGCAGTAGTTTATGGATACGTGTGCACATAAGCTCTCTCTCTCACAGAAACTGGTGTATTTTTGTAACATTTATGGTTCTTAAATTAGATACAGGTAGAGTGGACAGACAGCATAGTGGTTCTGCAAATGATTTTCATCATTTAGAACTTAGAACCCCAGCCTGAGGTGCTGGGGTTCTAAGTTCTAAGTTCTCAGCTGCACCATAAGTGCAGTGCTCTGGCCCTTCTGTATCTTTCTCTCTGTATCTCACTCATGAAATACATAAGTATTTTTTAAAAAATTGATGCATGTAATGGAAATGGATTACTATGAATAAATACAGGAGATTTGCTGGATGAGCATTTTAAGACTCACAAATGTTTAAAAGCTTGTAGATCAGACTAGGAAACTAACTAGAATCAAACACCTGACCTGAACTAAAAGATTATCAAGGTACTATTTGAGGTAATGTACATAGGGCAGTCAAACCACCCCCACCCACCTACCCACAACTGTCTTTCCACTTGATATCTGAAAGGTTATTCTCTAAGGGACCTTCTGGTTCTAACATCCCCTGCTTCTCTGTGTTTGGAGAAGGGTGAGCAGGAAGATTGCATATGCAAATAGGGTGGTCAGAAATGCTTTGGGCCAGGCCGGATGTTCATCTGAATGCCCTGCACAGGGGAGGAAGGCAAAGCCATCACTGCAATAAATGTAACAAGCAGGAAATAGAAGGGGCCTTAAACAAGAAAAGTGATTGGGTAGTCAAATTAAATTATGAGGAAGAAGCACAAATGACACTTCCAAGAAGGCTTTCAAATGCTTCTCAGATAATCACAGTCTTTATAGACAAAGGACAATCTTATTTTTTTGGTGGGGGTGGGGGTGGGGGATTAATGGTTTAAAGTATCTACAGTTGGTGGTGCATGTGTACAACTTCTCATTCTCTGCAAAACACTCTCACCCCTAGCCTAGGTCCTTGTCCACCATCATGCAGCAGGACCTGGAAGTCACCCTCACCCACCCCTCACCACACTCCCCAGAGTCCTGTCCGTTGGAGCAATACATTAAACAGAGGACCATTTTAATTGTAAAATCCATAATGTTAGATTTCCTTATGCCTGTGAAGTACAGTACCTAATACAATAAACAAATAAAACAGAATTAGTTACCAACAGATTAAAAATACAAATTTCTTGACAGGTATTAGAGAGGTTGTGGAGAAAAAGGAACTCTGCTACACTGCTGGTGAGAATGCAAACTGGGGCAGCTCCTTTGGAAGACTAAATGAAGAGTCTTAAAATAAATGAAAATGGAATTATCTTATGATCTGGCATTACTACTCCTAGGCATTTATCCAAATGCCAATGAAACACTAATTTGAAGGAACATATGCACCCATGTGTTCATATCTGTGTTATTAACAATAGCCAAAACATGGAAGCAGACTAAATGCACATCAACAGATGACTGACTAAGTAAGTTATGACATCTATATTCCATGGAATACTACTCTGCAATGAAAAAGATATTGTATCCTTTGGCACAAAATGGAAGGAACTGGCAGTGATAATGCTTAATGAAATTACTAAGATGAAAGACAGCAACCAGATGATTTCAGTCATATGTGGAATCTAGAGATCTGATTTACATGAACTTGTCAAAAAAAAAAAAAAGAACAGAAGCAAGCCAACTGTAAGACTTATGAGAACTCAGGTGTATATCTTTGGGAGGGGGACAGGTGGGGATACAGAACTTTGGTGGTGGGTGTGTTGTGGAATTATATGCTATAATCTAACAATCATGTAACCTAGTATTAATCAGTAATAAAAAAATAAGAAAAAAATACGGACTTCTGACTTTCATTGAAAAGAGAATTTGACAACACTGGGCCTGTATTCCTGAATAACAGTTTTCTAGTGCTGTTGTTTTCTCATTTGTGATTATAATGGTTACAAGATTGTAGGACTACAGGGTATACAGGTATGTGTTCCACACATCAGCCACCACTAAAGTTCTGTGCTCCCAGCCTCTGCTGATTTTGCTGTGGGGTACCAGGCATAACCTCCTCCTGGTCCTCTTCACATATAACATCAACTGCTTAGACCCTGGAAATATTCTTGTATGACACTTGATTTAACTATTTTCTTGTATTGGAAAAAAACTTTAAATGATCTTTATCTGTTGGATAGAGATAGTCAGAAATTGAGAGGAAAGGGAAAGACAAAGAGACAGCTGAAGCGCTGCTTCACCATTTGCAAAGCTTTCCCCCTGCACGTGGGGATGGGGGCTTGAAGCGGGATCCCTGTGCAGGTCCTTGTGCTTTGTACTATGTGGGCTTAACCTGGTAAGGCACTGTCCTCCCCCCGCCCCCCGTTGACTTTTAATTAAAACAATTTTTTTTTCCGTTTTCACTCCAGGGTTATTTATCGCTGGGGCTTACTATGAATCCGCTGCTTGGATGGTCATTATTTCCATTTTATCTGATAGGAGAGAAATTGGCAGGGGAGGGGGAGATAGAGGGAAAGAGAGACACCAATCAGACTTGCTTCACTGCTGGTGAAGTGGATCCCTGCAGGTGGGGAGCAGGGGCTCGAACCCAGATCCTTACTCATGTTACTATGTGTGCTTAACTGGCTGCTCCACCACCCTGCGCACCCCCCCAATCTCCTTGATTTTTCAGATATGAGACAGGTGAAAGACATGGACTAACATCACTGGCACAGACACTTTGTCCAATACAGTGCAGGCTACTCTCAAGCCTGGGACTGGCATGTGGCAAATGCAAGCCACCACCTATGTGAACTATTTTGTCAGGTCCCAGTCTCAATTTTTTAAAAGTTTTCCTTGATGGGGGAGGGTTCAGGTCCTGGGCCATGACAGCAGAGGAAGACCTAGAGGGGATTGAATTATTATGTGGAAAACTGGGAAATGTTACACATGTACAAACTACTATATTTTAGTGTTGACTGTAAACCATTAATCCACTCAGTAAAGAAAAAAAAAAGAAAAGAAAAAAATGCCCCCTTCTCCTCCTTTTCATCTTCCTTCTCCTTTTCATCTTCCTCCTCCCAGCCACTCAACCTCCCCAGATGTGTTTTATTATTTCCTAATGAGAAAAGAAGTATGGGAGAGAGAGAAAACCAGAACACCACTCTGGCACACTTGATGCAGTGGACTGAATTAGGTACTTTGAGAATCCAACATTTGATCCACTGTGCTACCTTCCAGATTGCTCAATCCTAATTGTTGATGACACTGTATTAGAGATACCTCCCCTATCTCCTACTCTCCCATTCTCCCACTTTTCTTCATTCTTTCACATAATCCCCCACTATGTTTTCTTTCAATCTTAACTGTGTATGCTTCCTCATTTAATTGTAACTTCCCCAGAGGAGAGACTTCATTTATTTTGTGCTCAGTGCATATTCCACGTTTGCATAATCCCTGCTGTAATAGAGTACTGAGGGAAACTTTCCTGTCAAATGAATGAAAACCCCATATTCCGATTATTCAGACTATCCTATCACCACATTATATGCTCTCCTGAACTGAATATGACTTTTTCCCTAGGGATCTTAATTTCAGTCTCATATGAGCAAATTCACTCTGGTTTATCAGGTGTTTGGTGTAGAGCTGTTTACCTTCTAAACTTGGCAGAAACACAAATTACCAGCTTCCACTTATCACCAGCTTATCAGAAAACTCTGAGGGTGTGGCACAGCAATCCCCTTTTATTTATTTATTTGTTTATTTTTATTTACCAGAAAACAGTTCAGCTCTGGTTTGTGGTAGTCCTGGGGACTAAACCTCACAGACTCAGGCATGAAGTCATCCTTATAATCATTGTTATCTCCTTAGCCCAGCAATCTCTCTTTTATTACAGAAAATCCTACACACACATGAATTTGCAAACCATTGTTCTAAGATTTTTTTTCAAGTTTAAAAATCATTTAGTCATTGGTATAAACTTAACAACAGAATACTATAATCTTTAATTTCTCTAGAGGGACATCTTTATCACTACTCGAACAAGCCTCAAATGCAAGTCTATTTGTGTGGGGTATTTTTCTTAGCATTGTGGGCACGAGCCTGCTTACTCTGGGGGCGGGGAGGCTCAACCGAACCAGGGTTGCAGCTCTGCACCGTGCACTGCTGCAACAATGCATCCGTGCAACTTAACAAAACCGCCGTGCAAAAGCAGAAGAGTCCCGGTCCAAGTCTATTGTTCGTCTTTGCAGGGCTGCTCACCTCCGGCGTGTGGCACTTTATCGCTCTTTTCCACTCGGAGAATCAGTCACTCCATTCGCTAGCCTAGCTGTGTGCCTCAGAAAACACGTTCAATTAGGTCTTTTCCTGGGGGGGGGAAGGGGGCATCTGGAGAAGACACTGACAATTGCAGGTCCTTCCCTTCCTCAACCTCACGTAGGAGGAGCGACCGAAACTACAGAGCTGCTTTGCAGCTTGAGAAAGACAAGTAGAGTCACCGCCTGCCTCCTCCGCCTGCCTCCTCCACCCCTCCCTCCCCTCGCAAAGCCCGACGTGGATCGCACAGCCGCCCGGACTGGAGCGGCAGGCAGGGCCGCACCACACTGCGCATGCCCCGTCGCCCCTCCCGCCCGGAGCCGGAAGCCGGAGCGCTGGCGGTCTGGGCCTGGCCTGGCCCGGGCGTCGGCACCGGCGGCCATCTTGGCTTCCCGGGAAAGGCGGCGAGAGGGGAAGAAGTTGTAGGGTGGGGGCAGGAGTCAGGAGGAGGGGAGGCAGAGGGGGAGGAGGCCGCGGCGGGGCAGGGCGGGGACTGCCTGCCTGCCTGCCCGCCCGGGTTGCGGAAGTGGTAGCCGCTGACCGAACCTGCTGCTCTCTCGCCTCGGCTTCTCTGCTTCCCTCCCCCGCAGACGGAGAGGGCGGCCCGGCTGTGCATGGTCGGGTAGCTCCCATTGCCCGCCGTCACCCTCTGGCCCCAGCCAGCGCAGAGCAGACGGAGGCAGCGGCAGCAGCAGGCGAGGAGGAACATGGCGGGACGGCTGCCGGCTTGTGTGGTGGACTGTGGCACGGGGTAAGGGGGCCGGCGGGCGGCGCTGGGGAAACTGAGGCGAAGGGACGAAGATGGCGGGGGGACGGCCGGCGGCGGCCGGGGTCGGCGGATGAATGGCGCGGCGAGCGGCCGACGCGGGCGGTGTCAGTCCCGGCGCTGCGAGGGTGGCCCTCGAGGGGTGGGGCCGGAGCCGGGCCTCCCTGGTCCCCTGGCTTCAGCCGTGGGGAGCGGGGCCCGCCGGGGCGGGGGTCGCGGGCGGGGAAGTCGCTCGGGGTGGGGCGTCCCGGGCGAGCTCTTCCCGGGGCGCGGTGGGCAGCGCCGCCCGAGCGGCTGCGGGATCCGAGCGAGTGCGGGGCCGCGCGGGGGTCGTGGCCGAGCCCGGGGCGCCCGGCTCCTCGCCGCCGCCACTCGCGCCCTCCTGCCCGGGGGGTTCGGGCACCGAGACTTGCCGGGCCGCGGCGCGACGGGGAGAAGCGGCTCTCCCTCCCCCGGAGGTTTTGCAAGATCACGGTGACAACACCGGGCCGAGGGTGTGGGTGGGTGGGGGATGGAAGAATCGGACTGGGGTGGGGGGAAGAATGGGAACCTGGAACGGAAGGCCAAATATATATTTGACCACCCTCCTCTTTTGATTCCAGTCTTTGCCATCTTCCACTGTGTGTGTCTGTGTCTCCCTCCTCCTCCTCCTTTTCTCTCTCTCTCTCTCTCTCTCTCTCCTGTCTCTTTCTACCGGTGGACCCAGTCATCATTTTCATTTGAGGGCGAGAAGAAGGAAAGAGAAAAAAAAGGAAAATGTCATGTCTTACTTCTCTTGCTTCAAAAAAAAGGTGCCCCCACCCCACCCCCAGTGAGCAAGCGCGCTGCAACTTCCTTAGTTTTGTCAAAGCCGCTTCCTGCTTTCCGTCTTTCATACCCTTATAAGGTAGTTTTTCGCCTCCAACCTGAACACATCTTCATAGAACTTTGAACATTAAGCAGGTTTTCAGACTGTTGGACTGTCTGCTGGTGGTTAACCACCGAGGCCAAGTTTTCCGGAGAAATCACTTGGCTTAGGGAGAGCACCCGGGTAACGAGCGAAGTTTCATGCCCTGATGCTTTGAGTCCTGAACCTGGGAAGGGCGAGCCTGGGAAGTGGCTTCTTCCATGGCTGCTTGCACATCTGTAGTGCAGTTTACTAAAACACGGGATGTCTCTCAGAGGGGTCGCTTTTGCATTGGACCTTTTAGAGTGAAAGCACTCTGCACATTTTAATATGGACTGCTTTTTGTTGAAATATTGGAAGACTTTTTTTTTTTTGGGCCCATGCTAATTCCACCTTTAATCTACAGTATACTCAAGGGTGAGTGTGTTTGTGGGGGGTAATTGTGAGAATTAGACGGCTGGTTTGTCCTTCCCATTTTTTTATTCAGCAAATTATTTTCCAGTTGGCATGCCACTCCGTTATTCTCTGTAACATTTCTTTACTCCTCATGCCTCAAACCTTGATAGTATTGTTTCAGTTGCTATGCTAAAATCTCAACCATGCCCAGAGCAGAACCGCTGATATATTATTTATCTTTGGAAAGCACCAGCCTAGAGGTCAGCCTGCACTGATGAAGCCTTTAAGAAGGGGGCGGGGGAGGGGGTTGAATGGAACTGATTCTCCTTTCCCATCCCCTCTGCTTTCTTCTGCCATCTGTCATAGTGGGTAGCTACATGCTTATTTTGATCTTCAGAGGGTTGTCATGTCTTTCTAAAGGAATACTGACTAATCATTAATCCAACGCCTGGAAAGTTACACCTTCAGCTTTCACTAGTTTGTAGAGGGTAGCTCATTGAGATTGAATTCATGATGTGTATCTCTCAGTATTATGGATTTTCAGGTGTCAGGATACTGTGGTTCCCAGATGCAAATTGTGCACCCAATCAGGTTATTCAAACCATTTCATTATATAACCTAGGCAAAAGGTGACTGAAAATAAGAGGGTCCCGATGAGGCTTGGTTAAGAAAAGGTAGGAAAATAAGAGCTAGGAAACAGGAAGCTGAATTCCCAAATTATAAATTTGAGATCTTGCAGTCTTTATTCAGTTTGCGGTGAGTAAAATTTTTATCTTCTCTCAACGTAAGAAAGAAATCTGGTGGTCTAGGAGGTGGCACAGTGGATAAAGTGTTGGATTCTCAAGCGTGAAGTCCTGAGTTGAATCCTCAGCAGCACATGTACTGGAGTCATGTCTGGTGCTCGCTTACTCGCTCGCTCTCCTATCTTCATTAACAATATCTTTTTTTAAAAAAAAAATCTGTAAACTCAGTTATTAAAAGAAACTAACACCTTTTGAAAATAACTAAAGGCTAGCGAAACAGTTCACCAGGTAGGGCGATTGAATTGTTACTTGCTTTATCCAGGCGTGAGCTCTGCCACCATATGGCAAGTGCTGTGGTGCTTCTCTCTCCATCTCTTATCTGGATGAAAAATTGGCCCAGAAGCAGTGAAATCATTCACACAGGAGGATGCTATTCCACAGAAAGAGAAAGGAATGTAGAAAGAAGTAACTTCATATTGATACACATACACACACACACACACACACACACACCCCTCTGGTCTGTGTTAGAACAGTATTGTAGAATAAACGTGGGCTTACAGATTCTCATTGATTGACTGGTTGCTTAATAACTAAGTTACGGGGTTCAAAATACAAATTTACCAGCAGTGGGAAAACATTTTTAAAAACAATGCACAACTGGGGATGTGCAGCAGAGGGTATGTGCATAACCACATGCAGGAACCTGGGTTCAAGCCCATAGTCCCAACCTGGAGGAGCTAAGCTTTCTGAGCATTGAAGCAGTACTGTAAGTGTCTCTCTTTTTGTTTACCCTCGCACATTCTTTTTCTCTATAAAAAAGAAAAAAAGTCTTATCCCCCCCCCCCCTTTTGGCCACCAGAGTTTCACTGGTAACTGCAAGATAACTACTGTTTTTTATTTTGTTAGTGACTTAATATTAATTTAAAAATTATAAGATAACAGGAATATAATTCTTCACCTTTCCCACCACCAGAGTTCTGTATCCCCATTTCCTGCATTCGGGGCTACAGTAGTTCTAAGGTTGCAGATAGGGGTTAACTATCTGTCTATACTTATCCCTGTGGTCCTGCCTTCTCTTTCTAAGTCATACCTGCACCTATGACTACCTGAACATTCTTCCTTTTCCCTCTTCTTTCTCTGGGTCCTGATAGAATTGGAGTTCAGAGCCCTCTGGCCATCTTTCCCCTTTCATTTCTTCCCATCTGGGAGTATGAGCCAAAATTCTTTTTGGGGTGCAGAAGGTAGGAGTTTTGGCTTCCATAGTTGCTTCTTCACTGAACATGGGTGTTGGCAGGTTGTCCATACCCCCAGCATGTTTCTGTCTTTCCCTACTGGGGAAGGGCTCTGGGGAGGTGAGGTTCCCAGACACATTGGTGAGGTCATCTGCCCAGGGAGGTCAGGATGAAACTGTAGTAGCATCATCTGCATCTTGGTGGCTGAAATGCAGTAATATATAAAGCAGGAAAAATTGTTTAATGAACAGGAATCATAAAGTGGAAATAGAGCAGATGTGAATAGGGATCTTAAAGGGTGGAAAGAAGTGAAAGTCTGTTTTAGGTATGTTCTATGGGCCCCTGACTCTGGTAATTTGTGCTTGAGCTTGATAGCTAACCTACAGGTGTACTAAAAATATTGTCTGGGAAGATGGTGTCAGGGTTGAGAATAGAACTACAGAGTTGCATCAGGGCTGAGAGTTTGGGAAAATATATAAATGCAATTAACTATTAACCACAAAGAGCTATGTGACAAGGGACTGGGTGATGGTACATCCAGTTAAGTGAGCATATTAGAACATTCTATCCCCCTGGCCTTCACCTGCAGGGAGAAAGCTTCCAGAGCGGTGAAGCCATGCAGGTCAGTCAGTCTCTCTATATCTCTGTCCCCCCCCCCTTTCTCTTTTCCACATATCCAATAAGTAGATACTTAAATAAATAAAATATTGAAAAATTATGTGACAGACCTTGTGGTAAATGCTTCATATTATCTCATTTACTTTCCACATAAGCTTGAGAATAATTGTCTACATTTTATAGGTAGGAAAATTTAGATTTAGAGAAATTAAAGTACTTGCACAGGTATTACAGTAAATAGGTGGTAGAGCCACACAGCTTTTGAGTTATTGAGATAATTTTGAATTTCTTTTTCTATATTCTATAAATCTAAGGCAAATTTTAGTAATTTAAGGTTCTTTGCATAAATGGAATAAGAGGTATTATCTTGTGTATATGCTTAGAGCCAGGCTCAGCATTCTTGGAATTATAATGAAAACACATAACACAGTCTGCCCCTAAGAATTTCGGTAGTGCAAAGGCTAAAATAGTTTAAAAAATCAGCACGTGGGCCTGCAAGTCACTCTCCTAGATGTTGTCCTTGGTTTGTCCTGTCTACCACCCAGGTTCTAGTCTGGCCCCCACTGGTCTGGGACAAACTTTTGTACTGTAGTGTTTTTCACTTTTTTTCTCTAGCTGAGAGTCAGTTTGAAGCAGTGAAGCCTCAGTGAGATTTAGATGATGGTAGAAGACTACCTTTGTTTTGTTTCACTGGAGCACTGCTGAACTCTTGACTAGTGATGATTCCAGGGATTCAGCCCTGGGGCCTCTGATGCAAGTGTGTGCAATGCCATGGACTACCACTGTGCTGTGGTTTCTGTTAAAGACCACATTTAATCCAGTGTTTTATATATACACTTTGCTGTTAGTAGCAGTTGTGTAGGTTGCAAGGAAAGAAAGATTATTGTGATTGGAAGAATCAGAAAATTTTTAAGTATTTATTTATTTATTCCCTTTTGTTGCCCTTGTTTTATTGTTGTAGTCGGTGTTGGATAGGACAGAGAGAAATGGAGAGAGGAAGGGGAAGACATAAAGGGGGAGAGAAAGATAGACACCTGCAGACCTGCTTCACCGACTGTGAAGGTGGGGAGCACCGACTCTCCTGCAGGTGGGGAGCCAGGGGCTTGAACCAGGATCCTTGTGTGGGTTCTTGTGCTTTGCGCCATGTGCAAAAGAGTCAGAATTTTAGTGGAGGTAGATTTGAACTATCCTTGTAAGGTTTTGGATGGATACGGGAAAGGGAAAGGAATTATACATAGTGGGAGGGGGAGGGTAGTTGCTTCTGTGTTTGGCTTTCTTTCATTGCTTTATCTTGTGAGTTAGGCACTATGTGATAACTGTGATAACAGCCCTGCCCCTGGGGTCCAGGACTGACTCAGCTGCTGCTCACACTGCTCTGAGCTGGCTGAAGGTTCCTGGAGTGGCCTTCAAGCCAGGGCCCAGCTTCCTAAGGCATTCAGTACCTGTTAGCTTAAAGGGAAGTCAGCCTACGACAGAAGGTTCTAGTAGCTCTATTTGTGGGCCTTTCACCTAGTCCCTCTGAGCTCAGTCCCAAAAATGCTGACTAGAAACAAGACTGACATTTGTGAGGACGTGTGAAGTAAGCAGGCTCTGTTCATAGAAGCTTGTCAAATTCAGTGTCCCTCCCCACTCTTACTATAATGTGGGGGTGGGCAGCATGCCTGGGGCATTCCAGGCACCAAATGCAAGCAGGCAAGAGTCTAAATTATGAAATGTGAATAGAAACTAATGTTTATTGAGCATTTACTATGTATTGCTTATTTTATGTCAGCATAAAAGTTTACTTACATTGAGTCTCTAGGAAAAAGTACTCTAGAGTATTAGGAAATAAAGAACATCTAGTACAATAGTGAAATGTTGAATATTTGTAGAATGGACTTCAGTAGGGTCAGGTGTAGAAGTGTTTGAAATGAATTAGCAAACCATAGTAGAAATTTATCTTTGTCGAATGAACACAATTAAAGGTGTGTGGTTAAGATAACTGTATCAGAAACACCCAAACCCAGTGACTCAGAATCTCAAGGGCTGGGCCTCAGAATATGCATTTAATTGGCTTTCCTAGTTGACTTTTAAACAGTCCTTTTAGCACCAACTTTGCAGAAATCCTGAAATAAGGTACTGGCAGTGGGACTGGAGTAGAAGATAGGCATTTGGGAATGTCTTTTATTTGTATCTTTGAGCAACTTTTAAAAAATTTAATTTAATTTATTTATTTTCCCTTTGTTGCTCTTTTTTATTGTTGTAGTTATTGTTGTTATTGATGTCATTGTTGGATAGGACAGAGACAAATGGAGAGAGGAGGGGAAGACAAAGGGGGAGAGAAAGACTCCTGTAGACCTGCTTCACTCCCTGTGAAGCGACTCCCCTGAAGGTGGAGAGCCTGCGGCTGGAACCAGGAGCCTTATGCCGGTCCTTGTGCTTTGTGCCACGTGTGCTTAACCCGCTGAGCTACCGCCTGACCCCCGCAACTTTTTTTTTTTAATAGCAAGGGTTTTGTTTTTGAGGTGGCTGTATACCCCTGTGTTCTTTATACTCTGCACGTGTTATTCTCATTTGTGATTAGGAGGGATCTTACAGGTATTTTTTTTTTTAATGCTTGAAAATGGCTCAGCACAGTTTTTAGCACCTAGTGATAGTACAATACATTATAGTTACATAGTTACCAGTTAGTTCCCTTTTTATTTGGTTAAAGACCTTAGGGAAAGTAACACAGTTAATAAAGCACTATCACATCTCTGTTGGTAATGGAGATGGCTAGGCTAGGAGTAAAACACTCATTTCACCATGCTCAGAAGTTCTGGGTTCAAGCTTCCAGTCATCACAAGGGAGCACCATGCAAAGGGAGTGGTGCAGTGATGTCTCTCTGTTTTTCTCCACCTTTTTATCTCTTTCCCTCTTTGTCTCTCATACTTTATGGGATGGGTAGGAGCACTGCCAAGAGGGGTGGAAATTGGATATTCATGAAGCCCCAGTGAATCTCTGGACACACACACACAAACACACAAATACTTTGGCTTATTTTTGAGACCAAGATATAGGTAGCACTTGACAAAAAATTCTAGTGGATTGGTTATATGTATCAGTGGGTGATTGTGAGTGGTATAGTTCGGGAGTTGTAAAATTTGGAACTTACTAATAACTCTAAAATGATGGGTTGTCGTAAAAGTTGTGGTGCATTTTTGCATAGAAAAATGTCATGACTTTTCTGACTGGAAATGATTTTACAGTCAGCTTAATAATTTGTAATTAAAGCTAATAAAACGAGAGATTTTTTTAAGAGAAAACTGATTAAATACTAAAGTTTCTTTAAAAATTTGAGATACTTGTATTTAGTTTTCTTAAAAGTAAATTATCTTTTTTTAAATATCATTTTATTTTGGAGTTCATGGCTTACAGTTTAGGTGTTGACACATGGATACAGTTTTTCATCTCTCTTTTTTTATTGCTGGGACTCAATGCCTGCACTATGAATCCAGCGCTTCTGGAGTCCATTTTTTACCATTTTATTGTCCCTGTTATTATTGTTGCCATTGCTGTTTTTGTTGTTAGATAGGATAAAGAAAAATCAAAAGTGGGAGAGAAAGATAGACACCTACAGACCTGCTTCATCGGATGTGAAGTGACCCCTGTGCAGATGGGGAGCCAGGGACTCGAACTGGGATCCTTATGGTCCTTGTGCTTTGTGCCATGTGTGCTTAACCCGCTGCGCTACTGCCTGGCCCCCTTGTTTTTCATCTCTCCATGATAGGTGTCTATAAAATACTGTCATCCCGAATTTAACTCCTTTATTTACCATCATGCATCAGGACCCCAGCCATTTCCTGCACCCCACCCCCTTATTCTCCACAGTACAGCATCATATTGAGAAGTGTGAGTGAGTACTCGTGGCTTGGAATCGTTGCGTGATAGCTGTATTGATAGTTAAGTCTCATGTTTCATACTAGTTTTAAGCGACAGAATCTTTAGAAAGAGTTTAAGAGGACAGATTTGCTTGTCCCACATGTCCTCCCACCTCAAAATATATGCTTGGTCCTGGGACAAAAGTGTGGAAAAATACTGCTTAATTTAAGCAATGTTTCCAGAAACAAAATTCCATTGTAGTCGAGACATTTGAATGCTCACCTGTAATTCCATTGCAACTTGTAGCCTCTACTGGTCACTGACATAAAGAGCCAAGAGGAGTGTAGTTATGATACTATTCAGTAGCATGCTTTACAGCCTACCAAGCATTTCTGCAGTCACAAATTAGTAAATAGTACAGGATTGGTGATTTTATTAGATTATTTTTGTGCTTATTATTTTATATCATCATAATAGGTGCCAGTACATGCTGTTTTGCTTTATGATGAAACAGATAAGACATTAATTAATTAATTTATTTATTTAAGAGAGAGGTGAGTGGTGCTTGGCCCTGCTGGGGGTTGAACCTGGGGCATCTCGAGCATCCAGGTCTGGTGAACACTGCTTTACTATCTCTGCGGCCCATAATTTTCATATTTTTAAAAGAAAGTGTTGTTAAAATTCGGAGGCTCCAGCCGGCCGGGCTAGCTTCACGGGCAGGTAACAGAGATGTGGAGACAACGGCTGGGCAGGGAAGCTGTATTTCTTTATTCAGGAACAACGATTCATAAACTAAACCAAACTAATCACCAAACAGAACTCCGCTGTCTCTTTGCGGCAGCGCAAGCACTCTCTCTAACTGTGCCACTCTCGAACTCAGGAACCCTGGAACTCTGTCACTCTGGAACTCTGGCAGGTTTCCTAGGGGCGGGGCCAAGTGGGCCCGCAAAATTAACAGGACTGATCTAATTCTCTTGGCGGGGGAGAACTAGAACCCAATGTAAAGTATACAGCAAGAAAGATTTGTTTGTTTTATAATATAGAGAAAGATCAGAGCACAGATTTGGCACATAGGATGCCAGACATGCAGGTACTGCATTCTGCTACTGAGCTACCACTCTGATCACCAGAGCTTTTTTTTTCTTTTAAGATATGTGTGTGTGTATGTGTGTGTGTGTATCCTTTATTTGATAGAGACAGACAGAGAGGAAAGGAAGAAAGACACACCTGCATCACCGCTCCACTGTTTGTAATGTAGGTAGGGACCCAAGGCCTTGAACCTTTGTGCTTGATAATGTGTGCGCTCTGTCCACATCTATAATTCTCATTTTAAAGCTCAGGAAATTGAGGTATACAGAGTTTAAGTAGTCTACTTAAGTAAATAGTAGATACAGTTAAGTAGTCAAACTAGAATTTGAGCCCTTGGGCAGTCTGATTCCATGACCTATTTGGAACATATTTTTAACAATTACAAGTAAATTACTAACCAATCTTAAAAACATAAATTCTACCACCTTTTTAAAAATCACTCTGGGGAGTCGGGCAGTAGGTAACGCAGTGGGTTAAGCGCACCTGGCGTGAAACACAAGGACTGGCATAGGATCCTACCTGCAGAGGGGTCCCTTCACAAGCAGTGAAGCAGGTGTGCAGGTGTCTGTCTTTTTTATCCCCCTCTCTGTCTTCCCCCTCTCTCTCGATTTCTCTCTGTCCTATCCAGCAACAACAACAGCAGTGACAACAATAATAACGACAACAAGGGCAACAAAATGGGAAAAATGGCCTCCAGGAGCAGTGGACTCTTAGTACAGGCACTGAGCCCCAGCAATAACCTTGGAGGCAAAAAAAAAAAAATCACTCTGTATGGGAGTCAGGCAGTAGCACAGTGGGTTAAGTGCACGTGGTGCAAAGTGCAAGGACCAGAGTAAGGATCACAGTTTGAGCCTCTAGCTCCCCACCTGCAAGGGAGTTGCTTCACAGGCGGTGAAGCAGTTCTGCAGGTGTCTTTCTCTCCTGTCTGTCTTCCACTCCTCTCTCCATTTCTCTCTGTCCTATCAACAGTGACCACATCACCAACAGCAATAATAACTACAACAACAATAAAAACAACAAGGGCAACAAAAGGGAAAATAAATTTAAAAAATCACTGTACATTGTTTCCTGTCTACCTTCTCTTCAGTAACCTTAGTTCTCTTGTTAATATCCACTTGTCCGGTGAGTGGGTGGGGAGAATACAGATCCAAGAAGGATGACAGAAGACCTAGTGGGGGTTGTATTGTTATATGGAAAACTGGGAAATGTTATGCATGCACAAACTATTGTATTTACTGTCGAATGTAAACCATTAATTCCCCAATAAAGAAATTAAAAAATATATATCCATTTGTCCACTGATTTTTCCTATTATTTTGTTTTGTTTTTTCATCAGCTTTAATAAATATCAGGATAGGTACAACTTTTTGGATTAAAGTTTTTATATTCTTTAAAAAATTTTTTCTATTTTATTTATTTGAGAGAGATAGCCAACTATTGAGAGGGGAAGGGGAGTTACAGAGGAGGAGACACCTGCAGAACTGCTAAGCTTTTGCAGGAGGGGATAGGGGGTTTCAACCCAGGTCCTCGTGCACTGTGACATGTGTGCTTCACCAGGTTCACCACCACCCAGGCCCTAAAGTTTTCATATTCTAAAGATAAATACCTGAAAGTGGAATTGCTAGATCATATGGTGGCTCTGACCATACCTTCTTGATTAAACTCCATAGTTTAAATTTTTTTTAAATATACACTTATTTATTCACAGCATATATATATATGTATATATATACATATATTTATTTATAAAAAGGAAACATTGACTAAACCATAGGATAAGAGGGGTACAACTTCACACAATTCCCACTACCATAACTCTGTATCCTATCCCCTCCCCTGATAGCTTTCCTATTCTTTAACCCTCTGGGAGTATGGACACAAGGTCATTGTGGGATGCAGAAGGTGGAAGGTCTGGCTTCTATAATTGCTTCCCCACTGAGCATGGGCATTGACAGGTCGAACCGTACTCACAGCCTGCCTCTCGCTTTCCCTGGTGGGGAAGAGTTCTGGGGAAGTGGAGCTCCAGGACACATTGGGGTTGTCTGTCCAGGGAAGTCTGGTTGGCATCATGCTAGCATCTGGAACCTGGTGGTTGAAAATGAGAGTTAACATACAAAGCCAAACAAATTGTTGACTAATCATAGACCTAAAGGCTGGAATAGTGCAGATGAAGGGGGGGGGGGTGGTGGTCCTCCATTTATTTTCCTGAGCCTGAAATCTGATATGCAGGTGGATCCTAATTATTGTCTGGGGAGATGATGTCACGGTTGGACAAAGGACCAGAAAGTAGGATCAGGAAGAGAGTAGCTCCTAAATATGGGAAAGGTGTGTAAATATTGTTGATTGTAAACCCCATAGATTAGGTGTGATCTGGGGCTCATATTCAGCTTAGGAGCCCATGTGATCTCTGCATCCCTGTAAATCTGAGCTCACACTCTGTGGTCATGAGTAGGAACATTTCAAGCTGCCCCACTATCAGGACCTATCTTCCTCAGGTGTAGCATAGAGTATATTGTCCAGCCTCCCTTCGGAGGATGGAACATTCTCTAGTGTTGTTGATCCAAGTTGAGGGCAACGTCCTTTGGGGGCCCACAAAAGGGGTCTATTGTGTTGTTCCTGATATAAATGACCAGTAACAATGGAGAGAGGGATTTGCTCGAGGTCTAGGCCTATCATGTCTGTTTGAGAATCTCAGGACTCCCTGATTAGGGCCCCAACTATATTTTTTAATTTTATTTATTTATTCCCTTTTGTTGCCCTTGTTGTTTTATTGTTATAGTTGTTGTTGGATAGGACAGAGAGAAATGGAGAGAGGAGGTAAAGACAGAGGAGAGAAAGATAGACACCTGCAGACCTGCTTCACCGTCTATGAAGCGACTCCCCTGCAGGTGAGAAGCTGACTCAAACCGGGATCCTAACACTGGTTCTTGTGATTTGCACTACATGCGCTTAACCCCCGCTGTACTACCATCTGACTCCCTAAACTCCATAGTTTTAAAGAAATGGTGGCACCAGTTATCAAGAGTCTGTTACCAGAGTTGTCATGGAGGAAGTTTGCAGGTTGCTGCAGCTAAGATGCTAGCACTATGAAGTCCAAGGTTTATAATTTGTTCAGTTAAAGCTTAAAGTTCTGCACTAGTCTGAGCTTCATTAGACACAGACTTTGTGTTGCCTAGTTTAACAACAAAAGTGGGATAGGTCTGCATTAGTTCTTTCTATAAAAGGGTGTGGGGATCATGTTTCCTGTTTGGAGATTTAATCATTCATGAGCTCCTCAACAGGAATGGGGGTTCAAAATGATTGCCCATTATAGGAGAAGAGATGAGATGGAGGAACTTTTTGGTGTGCTGTTTTAAATTCCTTGTTTTTGATGACTGCTTTTCCATTCCTAGCAACTTGAATGTGCATATTCTTCCCCATAGTACAAATTCCTTCCTGAGTTTGACATAGTGTTCAATCATAGCACAAGTCATTTTATACACACAGCACACTCATACATGTATATATCTTAATTGATGATAGTGTGAGTAGTTTGTAGTTTGGAGCTGTTTACTTAGAATCGAGATATAACTGTCTAGAAATTTTAGTGGGATATACTTGTTAATGCAGTTATAGGATGGCTATTTGTTTAAGGTTTTTTGTAGAGAGAATTTGAGCCACTGTAATTGCTACCCGCTTCCTTCCAAGACAGTGTTATACATACAGACAGAAAGAAATCATTTACTCATTTAGTTACTTACAGCTGGAGAATCGGTCTTAGCAAATAACTGCTGAGCATTGCTTACACAAATAAATTCTTTTGCAGTGCATTTGTTGTAGAGATTATGTGAATGCAGTGGAATCGTTGCCTGCATTTAACAAAGTTTACATGTATGTGGATAATTTTAACAGGTATAGTAAATGGTATGATAGGTATAAACAACATATTGGAAGGAAAATTTACATTTCTTTTAACAATTAGACTTTTTGGAGAAAATAGATAGATCTTTAAGGGTGAATAGTGTTGTTAGGTAGACATGAGAATTGTGTACCAGGTAAGAGAACACTGGGAGGAAACACAATGAGGTTGGAGCTCCAAATGGCGCAATAGGCTAGCGCACAGTACTTACACAGGAAACAGAATGAGGTAAAAAAGGCAAAAAGTTGAATTTGAATTTGAGTGGCACAGGAGGTGACTGTATTTATTTATTTTTTTATTGCTACCAGGGTTATCACTGGGGTTCAGTGCTGGCACTACAAAGCTCCCAGGAGCCTTCCCCTCCCCCCCCTTTTCTCCCTCCCTCCCTCCCTCCCTCCCTCCCTCCCTCCCTCCCTTCCTTCCTTCCTTCCTTTCCTTTCTGATTTTTACTAGATAGGACTGAGTGAAACAGGAGGGGAAGATGAAGAGGAGGAGAGAAAGCTAGATGCCTGCAGACCTGCTTCACTGCTCATGAAGTGTCCCCCCCATGCAGGAGGGGATTAGGGGCTCAAATATGGGTCCTTGTGCTTGGTGCACTTAACTAGGTGTGCCACTGCCTAGCCCCCTTTTTTCATTTTTAATGAAAAACCAAAACGCTTTTCTGCCATTTGTGATAGTCTGTTTGGCTGTCAGTTTTGTTTTTATGTGATGCCATGATTGACTGAAGGCCTCATGCATACATAGTCTGCACTCTACCACTGAACTACATTCCCAGCCTAGTGGTGTTTGATATGATATAGAGGTAGTAAATGCTTGATATAATGCAGAAGTGTAATGAAAGAGTCTGACATGTGGTAGGTGCTTATTAAATGAGTCTTGAGTTAAATTAAAAACTTGGAATGTGGAGGCCTGGAAACTCTTAAAATTCTATTTTATAATTTTAGTACTTATATTGTAGGTAGCATGAAGCCATAATCTAACATAAACCAGGTTTATGAGCGTAGGAAGCAGGAAGATAAAAATAGTAGCCAGGGGCCATGGGATAGCCTGACCAGTAGTACGTCTGCCAGACCTGAATTTGAGCCTGGCACCACATGGGAATATCTTAGCATTGGCAAGCTCTGGTGCTGTAGTTTCTCTCTCACTGTGCCCCTCTCTGTTTCCTCTGAAGGTAAAAGAATGACAGAAGTTGGCCCAGGGTCAATGAAACATCCAGTGCCTATGGACTGACAATGGAAAGGAAGGGACAAACCAAGGCCAAGAGATTGCTCCTCCAGTGGAGTATGCACTTTACTGTGTGTGAGGTCCTGGGCTCACATCATGGATGGTAGAACAACATTGACGAAGCTTTCTTCTCTTTTTCACAAAATAGGAGAATGAAAAAGTTGGGCCTGGGAGGCCTCTCATCAGTAGCAAGTATGCGTAGACTGGAGTTTATTCCCCAGTACTTTAAAAAGAAAGTTATATAGCTAACACTGAGCCAGGCATTCTTCTAATTGCTTTGCATATGTTAATTGATGCTTAAGCCTATGAGGTACATATTTTTACTTTCTTTTACAAATAAAACTGTGACACAGAGTACAAATCACATGCCAGAGATCACATAGCAAGTATGACAAACTTTTTCTTTCTTGGGTTTTATTTTTTTCCATTACCAGTCATGCTTCAGGGAAACATGTACATCAGTTTTTGAGGCTGATATAGAGACTTGAGTTCACACTGGACTATCATTTCTTTGATGTGGTTTCTTCTCTGAGTTGCAGTTTCCCAATATGTAAACAAGAGTTAAGTCTATTGTGCAGGCTTATGATAATGACTAGAGATGCTGTGAAGCACATAGTAAAATAATAGATGTAATAAATTATGGCAGCTACAGTTATGATTACTGTATGATTATGTCATGAGGCTGGCTGGTGGCACACCTGGTTGAGCACACACATGATAGTGTGTCCAAGACCAGGGTTCAAGCTCCTTGTCCCCGTCTGCAAGGGGGAAGCTTCATGAGCAGTGAAACAGCACTGCAGGCCTCTCTCTTTCCCTGTCACCTCCTTCCCTTTCAACTTATCTCTGACTATCCTAAATAAATAAATAAAAGTAAAATATTAAAAACTAAAAATAATATTAGATAAGATGATTGTGTCTATTACCTCTGTAGGGGAGGAAAATTTTTAGTTTTTTTTTTTTTTCCTCTTTAACTTCTAGATTCTTTGGTGTAAGAATTATATTGACATGAAACAGATTAACAGGAGGACAATAATTTTAATTTGGTACAGATAGAATTCCCAAATATAACAGACCCAAAGAGATTTTTCACTTTAAAGACAAAGTTCAAAAATTTCTTGAAGAAATACTAAGACAGAGATTTAGGTTGGAATAGTAGATTGGTGAAGGAATGTGCAATTTGTTTTTTTTAGCCTTCTCTGCCCCAAAGTCCATACCTCTGGTGATAAGAGCATGCCTTTTATTTTCCTCTTATTGGGGGCATACCTTTCACGTAGAGAATTATCTTTTCAAGCACTCAGAAGGTCATATTGTCCTTTTTTTATGCTGACCATTTCTTAAGTGGCTTTAAAATTAATCATTGTGTTGAATGGCATATTATGGGGTGGCCTATTTTGCTCTCCTTTATTTATTTTACTGTCACTGTGTTCTTGGTTCTTTGCTGAATGCAGTAGTATACACAGAAAACAGTCAGAATTTTATACTGAGTATAGTTACAGTGATGAAGCTATATCAAATAACTAAGGATGGCATATTTGTACATAGTTGTTTGGGAAGATCAATTAGGGCTATAGTATCTATCAGAAGATACGATTTTATAAAGGAGCCAAACTTGGGATCGTCCAATGTTTCCTTTTTATAAATAAAAAACTAAAAAAAAAAAAGAAAAAAAGTAATGAGTAGAATGTTCTACCATTTATTATTTTATGATCAGAAACTTTATTCCTAGCACATGGGGATAAAGTTTAATTCATAGTGCTGAATTCATAAAGTTTAATTCATAGTATTAAAGAAGGAAACAGTGACCTGCCAATGCCCAGGTCCAAGGGAGAAGCAATTACAGATGCCAGGCCTCCCACCTTCTGCACCCCATAAAGATCTCTGGTCCATATCCTAGATGGCTAAAGAATAGGGAAGCTTCCAATAGAGGGGGTGGGATACAGAACTCTGGTACTGGAAACTGTGTGTAACTGTACCTCTCTTATACCACAATCTTGTCGATCATTATTAAATCACTAATAAAAAAAGTTATAGTGGACAGCAGTAAGGATTCAGTAAGAATTCCCTTCTTTTTATTCTTCAATCTGTTTCTGTAATTACTGTTTAAAGACTTTGGCAATGTTTTCCCATCTCTTTGCTATAGCAGTCTGACTCTAAAGATGACTAACAATGGGAGTCAGGCAGTGGTATAACCAGTTAAACACACGTTACCATGTACAAGGACTCCCATTTAAGTCTGCAATCCCCACCTGCAGGAAGCTTCACAAGTAGTGAAGCGGGCTGCAGGTGTCTCTCTTCTGCTCTGTCTCCCTCTCCCCCTCAATTTATCTTATCAAGTAAAAAGAAAGGGGAGGGCGAACAGGAATTGCCATCAGGAATGGTGGATTCATAGTGCAGGCACTAAACCCCGGCAATAACACTGTTGACAATTAAAAAACACACACACACAACTGTGTAACAACATCAGTCAATACCTGTCTCATGAACTGAATTAGTCCTGAATAACTCCAACTGTATAGCTCCATTTATATGAAATAGAAGTAAATCCATAAAGACAGGAAGTACACTAGTAACTGCCAGGTTGAGGGCAGGGAGAATGGAAGCAACATTGTTATATGGGGCATGTTATATTGAGGTAATGAAAATGTTTGTGCAAAACAGTTATGCAATCTTGTGAATATACCATAAATCACTTATGTCTATACTTTAAAGGGTGAATTTTGTGAATCGCATCTCAAAAGAAATCTTTAAGATAGAATAAAAGCCTAGACCAGACCACCACTTCCCAAATTTAATCTTTACCAGTCTTCTTATCAATTCAACTCTACAATATTCTGCTCTACTTAAAATACTTCTGAAATAATGTCATACAAATAATTAAACTACTGCTCTACAGCTCTAATACTGCTGCCTCAATTACAGGTAGGGAAATCACCTGAGTGCCTCTCTATTTCCCCTCAAATACTAGAAAACTCCTTACCAACATCTCAAAATAAGTATTTACTGCACAGTATTCAATACTATGCATGAGGACATAACATGGAGAATGAACCAAAACAAACAACTGTGATAACACAGCTTTCAAATCCTGCATGTACAGTCTCTTCCTTCCATTCCATATATAATGTTCTATTGATACTTTTTCCTCTAGATCTGAGCTCATATTCTGTGGTCATAAGTAGGAACATTCCATGCTGCTCCAGTATTGACCCATCTTCCTCAGGTATAGCATAGAGTATGTTGTCCATCCTCCCTTCGGAGGATAGAACATTCTCTACCATTGTTGATCCAGGTTGAGGGCAAGGTCCTATGGAGGGCCCACAAAGGGGTCTATTTTGTTCCTGATAGAGATGACTGGAAACAATGGAGTGATTTACTTGAGGTCTAGGCCCATCAAGTCTGTTTGGGAGACTCAGGACTCCCTGATTAGGGTCCCAGCTGGTGGAATGGCCTGATAGTGACTAAAGAGTCATCATTAAAGTATGCCAGTCTCTTGCCCTTACTCAGCTTTTGCAACCCTTGCTTTGCTAAGGTTAGCTTTGGAGTGAGTGAGAGAACTGTAATAGGAAGTAGGTGAGGAGGGTATCTAAGTGGAACTTGATACTGACTCACTGAAGATTAATGTGTATTTTTGTTTTCAGGTATATATTTTGCCCTAATTTATAGATACATGTGAATATATGCTCTATCTTACGGGACCTGGCCTATATCTAGGTTTTGGGACTTCGTTAGGAAGTGAACCTCCTGGAATGGAATTAGAGACTACCATGAAAGGAAAGGTCTCACCCGAGTGATGAGGGTGAAGGGTTGACAATCCATGCCTGATTTCTCTGTACACAGTCTGAGGTGAAGCATGCTGAGTTGGTACTTGGTGCATTGATTAGGTTGGAAACAGCAGATGTAATATCATTTGGCCTGACTTGAGAGAAGCATGGGGGGGAAGTGAGCCCCACCCCAGAGGTTCCAGGATTGGGAGAAACATAGGCTCTATAGACGAAACAGGAATCTCCCGCTTCGTCTACTCATTACTTTTTAAGAGCATATGCTGCTTTTCCTTTTTTCTTCTTGAGTGTGAAGGGGTTTTGCACACAACTGAGCCCACCACTCCTGGGTCAACCTTTTCATTCTTTTAATTTTAGATAGAGATAGGATGAGGCATCACAGCACCACTGGCGGAGTGTATACTTGGATTTTAACCCTCAGTCACCACATGGGAAGTGCCATGCAAAGGGGAAACTTCATAGGCTATGGTATCTCTCCTCTCTCTGGTTCTGTTTCTCATTCTCTACATGGGCAAAAAATTAATCCCAGGGTGTGGTGAAAGTGACAAAAGTCAGAGAAATAAGAATTGACACATACATGTTTATAATGCAATTACCTGTCAATCACATACTTTGTTTATATGGTATGGGCAGAGTAGAGGTAGAATTTCTTCAGCTCTAAGTTATAGGTTGTCAACACCAAGAAATTTTGGAAATTGGTCATTAGATCATTATGGCTTCTTTGTTCACACATCTGTTGATGTCATAGTATGTGTATTGTGAATAAATGCCTCTAGGAATAGAGGAGTGCATATATACTTTCAGATTCATTGATAATGATGAGTTGTAAGATACTTATTTTTATAAAGGAATTTTTATTCATTAAATTTATTCCAGGTTATTTATCTTTTTCTGATGCAAGTGTAAATGGCATTGCTTCTTTGATTTCTCTTTATTCAGGCTCATTGCTTGTGCATAGAAATGCAATAGTTTTATGTGTATTGACATTCCTAGCAGGTTTGTTGGTGGAACATTTAGAGTTTTATATGCATATTATTGTGTTATCTGCAGATAGTGATAATTTACCTTCTTTTCTGTGGATTCCTTATATCCTTTCTTGTCTTACTGCCTTGGCTAGGACTTTTAGGACTATGCCAAACAATAGTGATGAGAGTGGATATCATTGTCTTGTTCCAGATTTTAGGGAAAAAACTTTAGATATTTCATTGCTGAGTATGGTATCAACTGTGGGTTTACCACATATGACCTTTGTTGTGTTGAGGCATATTTTTCCTATTTCCCATTCATTTATCAAGGGCTTTTATCGTACATCTTGTTGAACCGTGTTGAATGCTTTTTCAACATAGATTGATAAGATCCTGTGGTTTCACTTATCTTTTTGATGATACAGCATATGGTCCTTTGAGTGATTTGCATGTTAGTCAAATATATTAGATATGTTCTCTCATTTACTTTTTGTATACATTGTATTGTAGCATACTAGAAATACTATCTTGTACTTTGTACATTTTAAGATTCTTTAAATCATTGTGATAAGAGCTTCAGTCTCTTTAGTAGCTATACAGGATTCTGTAGTACAAATTTAACATTTTTAGCTAGTTTCAGTCTCTAGTAGCTACACAGGATTCTGTAGTACAAATTTAACATTTTTAGCTAGTTTCTCAGATGATAGTTATTTAGGTTATTTTTAGTCCTTTGTTATTATAAATAAGATTGCAGCCAAATGTCTTGTCACATGGCATTTTACACGTGTGTGCATATCATGTATGTGGAATTCCTGGTTCAGATAGAAATGCTTACTTAAATGAATTTTTACTATGGACTTTTGTATACTATTTACCCATAATGGAAACTTAAGACATTAATGAAATACTTATATTCCTTTTGTTTTTCAGGTACACAAAGCTAGGATATGCTGGAAATACAGAACCACAGTTTATTATCCCTTCCTGTAAGTTTTTCTCATTAAATTAAAGTCCTATTTAAAGATTTTTTTTTTTTTTTAGTTAAAAATTAATTCTGATACTCAGCTTTTAAAATCATGGTTTGTCAGGCTGGCAAAATTTTGTACCCAGATATTGCTCTTCCTTCGCTATGTTTGTGACCCAGGTTCACATCCATCACATTGGAGGAAGCTTTAATACTGTGCAGTCTTTTCCTCTCTTCTGTTTCTCTTTGTTTTGTCTTGGCATTGTTGCTGTTTCCCCAGATTTTTCTTTTTAAAAACATTTTTTTTCTTCTGATTGTCTATCAAATACATGTTGATTTGATGGGATTACATTGTATTATTTTTAACTATGGCACTGCTCAGCTCTGCTTGTGGTGATGCAGGTTGAAATTGGGACCTTTGATGTCTTGGACATGACTGTATGTTGCTTAAACTGCTGTGCTATTTCTGTGACCCTGTGGGATTTTAATTTTACTTAAATAAAAATAGATCCTACATTGTTTTAAAAATATAAGTGGATCATTCCTGCAGCAAGTTTCTGTTTTTTACATTGGAGACTTTGTCTTTGGGTAAAAGTTGAGATTTCATTATTCTAAATTCATTTCATCATTAGTATCTTACGGTATACTTTAGTGTGACAACTTAAATATGTTAGATCATGTTTTTGTTTATTTATAATGAAAGCCATATACATTAAAAATTGGTTTCACCTGAATAAAAGTATCTTTGACATGCATAAATAACTCTTATTTTAAAGGTATTGCTATTAAGGAATCAGCAAAAGTGGGAGATCAAGCTCAAAGGAGGGTGATGAAAGGAGTTGATGACCTAGACTTCTTCATTGGTGATGAAGCAATAGAAAAACCTACATATGCAACAAAGGTATATTTTTATCATTTGCATAAATAGGTGATATTTTCTTTTTTAAAATGGATTTGTTTAATGATATGCTATTTCAAACTTAATTACAGACCTAAATTCTTCAGATTCTTTATAGTGCCAATTTCTTTGTGACCTCTTCTGATCTTGCTGTTGTTTTTTTTTTTATCACTTTATTGGGGGAAATAAAATCGATAGTTGTTCTATGAGTACAGTTTCCTATCTCCCCATAATAAATATCTGTCTGCATGTCACCTAATGTTTTCCACCACCATAATACACTGAATACACTGAAGTTAAGAGGTTGAGATCAGAATTCAGAAGCCTCAGTAGTTTAGATACATCAATCAAAGTGTTACTAGGCCATATTAAAGAATTTGAATTCTTTGCTATGGGCAACATTACTGGGTTGAAACAAGAGGCAAGGTGTTAATAATTATAAAAGCACAAGAACTAGTTTGGCTGCTTGGGGTAGGAATTCTGGCTATGCCTTTTTTTTTTTTTTTTTTTAACCCTTGGTGATGTCAGTCAGTGACCTAATTTTCCTGAGTTTTTTTTTTTTTAAATAAAAGTATTATTAATATTTTAGGGTTACTAGGAAAGTTTAATGAAGTAGTGCATATAAAATGTTGTTATCAGGGTCAGGTGACAGTTCACTAGGCAGAGCATCTGCCTTGCCATGTGTGTGGTCTGAGTTCAAGCCCCAGCACTTGATGGGAGTGTCATAGTACCAGGAGAAACTCTAATATTACGGGTGTGTGTGTGTGTGTGTACACGCACGCCTGTATGTCTCCCTCTGTCTCTGCCAGATGAACTGTAGTGATGACAGTGGTCACAGAGAAAAGTGAATTATGTGTATGACTTATGTACATTTAGCTTTACTTAGGGAACACCTCATACGGAAAAGTAGAAAAGGGAATATAATGAATCTGCCAGTGCCCACCACAAAACCTCAGCTATTATTAACCTTGATTCAGCCTCACTGTATTATTTTAAAGTATGTTTCAGATATTTTATTCACAAATACTTGTCGAATTTTAAAAACACAAATGTCACACAAAAGCACAGTATGTAACTATTATTCTCTAAGTACAGCATACAGCTGGTATTCCTTAAAAATTGTTCCAAATTTTCCTGATTATGACCTCTATTGGTTAATCTTTTTTAAATCAAAATTCAAATGCCCTACTTTTTGAATTTTCTTACGCTTATTAACTTTCTTCCTGTGTTCTCTCTTCCCTATGTATGGATTTGTTTTCTTTTTCTCTCTCCCTCTCTCTCTCTCCTTGCCTTTATTGAAAAAGCTTGGTTATTTCACTTGTTAAATGCCCCATTTTCTGAATTCTGATTAATGTATCTGTTTTATATTCTTTAATATCATACCCTATTTCCTGTATTTATTTTTTTTAAGCTTTAAAAGTTTGCTTTATTAATTTCGTGTGGAATAAGAGAATTTCACACATAAGAGAGAGGCAGAGAGAAGCCAGAGCACCACTCAGTTACACACAATACCAAGACCTGAACTGAGAGCTCTCAGTCATTCAGCACGCAAGTCCTGCCCTCTATCCACTGCACTTGCTTGTTGTGAATTGATAGTTAGGTCTATAAACCTGATTGGATGTATTATGATAGATACACTTGGGGTGGAGGGGAATAATTTTATGGTATAAGAGGGAATGATGGTACAAGTAGGTTGTTCATAGTAATTGAAGGTAATTTCTAATTGCTGTATAGGCTTCTCCTTGCCTCCTAGTCCGTTGAACATGAGAAGGAACAAATTTTGACCCGGATGGTGTAGGGAGATACAGTTGATTTTGAGCACATTATGTTTAAGATAGCTGTGAGACATTTGAGAAATTACTAATTTAAATATTTGGGCCATGGAGCTCAGAAGTAAGACAGAATTTGAGACAAATATTTGAAGTGTATTCTTCACCTCTAGAGAAGATTCGATTATCCAGGAAAGTTTATAGTTGTGAAGACGTGGGTAATAGAGCCTGATTAATAAATGTATCATTTCAGTTTGGATATAGAAGAATAAGCTCAGTATTCGTTATTACAAAATTTTCAGAAAGACTGGTATTCAGATTCAACAGGATTTGTTTTTTTTTTTGCCCTTTTTTTCATATTTCCTTTGTTTAGTTGAAACTTCTGAAAATATGGTAGAGATAATTTGACTTGTGTCATAGCCTGATTTTAATATAAATATTTAAGTTTTAATTTCCCAAGATTACTTGACAGTGTCACTAACATACCTCAGAAATGCTATCTTCATTTAGTATTCATTAATAATCTTATGTTATTTTTTATTTTTGCTGTTTTATTTGCTTTTTATTAAGATTTATGTTTACTTTTATGTTTTAAAAGTGGCCAATTCGTCATGGTATAGTTGAAGATTGGGACTTGATGGAAAGGTTTATGGAGCAAGTTATCTTTAAATATTTAAGGGCAGAGCCTGAAGATCATTATTTTCTTTTGGTAAGTACAAATTTTAGTTTCAGTGAGGAAACATCTGAAGAAATTTAATGAAAAGGCATCTTATAACATCTGTATTCAATAAAGTGTTCTTTATTATTAAGTTGTCATATGTTTAAAAGGCTTATAATGCCATATAACTGTTAGGACTTTCCAGTTATGGGGCCAGCAGAGTGGATACATTATAGTGCACAAGGATCCAGGTTCAAGCCCCCAGTCCCCACCTACTAGTGTCTCCGTGTCTCCCTTTATCTCCTCTGTCTATCAAAAATTAAGTAAATAAGTAAATAATCACAATAAAAGCCCCCAAAGAAAAGACTTCCCAGTTCTAGTTCAAATTAAGTATTTACAAGACTTTTTGATAATGAATATATTTGTATATATAATATATATTATATATAAATATAATTATGACAGGGACAATAAGTAAGGTTCAGAAAAAAGAAACATGATGATATCCTTTTTCTCCCTAATACTTATTTATTCCCTTTTATTGCCCTTGTTGTTTTATGTTGTAGTTATTGTTGTCTTCGTTGTTGGATAGGACAGAGAGAAATGGAGAGAGAAGGGGAAGACAGAGAGGAGGAGAGAAGGACAGACACCTGCAGACCTGCTTCACCACCTGTGAAGCTACTCCTCTGCAGGTTCTGTCGGGAATCGGGGGCTCGAACTGGGATCCTTAAGCTGGTCCTTGTGCTTTGCGCCATGTGAGCGTAACCTGCTGCACTACCGCCCTGCTCCCGATGACAACCTTTTTTAAATAACCAGTGTGTTTATTTGTATTTCTTAGTAACAAAAAATGTGATTTAATTTTAGAGCTCTTTATAGAGCAATGGATATTCATAGTTTTAAAAAATGCTATAAAATTTTAAGTAAAACATATCTCCCAATAAATTCTTGTTTCCTAGAGGCTAAAACCAAACCACTAGTTTTAATCCTCTTCAGCATCACCATCTCACCCCTACCTACTTTAGCATTTGTACCATCAGCTAGAGTTTATTATTTATTTTTAGTCTACTTTTATTTAAAAATTTCATGTTATGCTCAGGTTTTAACTGTGGCTTTTGAGTAGGTGTTTGCAGACTTCCCAAGGCCCATGTAGCAAAGATTTTATTGACTTTGTGGGCTCTCTGGTCTTGATTGCAGCTTGAAGGCTGGCATAGAGAGTACTTGAGTAGGCATGATTATGTTCCAATAAAAATCTGTAGAGTGAGTTGAGTGGTAGCACAGGGGGTTAAGCTCAGGTGGCACAAACGCAAGGACTGGCATAAGGATCCTGGTTCCAGCCCCTGGCTACCCACCTGCAGGGGAGTCACTTCATAGGTGATGAGGCAGGTCTGCAGGCGTCTATCTTTCTCTCCCCGTTTTCTCCATCTCTCTCAATTTCTCTCTGTCCTATCCAAACAACGACATCATCAACAATAATAACTACAAACAATAAAACAACAAGGGCAACAAAAAGGAATAAATATTTTTTAAAAATGGGTTGAGTGGTCAGGTGGATTTAGCATATAGGAGGATGCTACAGCTAACTCATTCCTCATTTTTGACAACCACATATACCTATGTAAGCTAAACCATTATCAAGATGTAGAACATTACTTTTGACCCAGAAAGACTTTTCTTTTTTCATTTATTTTTTTCTTTAAAATTTTATTTACATATTTAATAGGACAGAGAGAAATTCAGAGGGAAGGGGAGATAGACACCTACAGCACTGCTCCACCTCTCTTGAAGCTTTCCCCCTACAGGTAGGGATTGGGGGTTTGAACCTGGGTCCTTCCTTGCTTGTTGTGATACATGGATTCAGTCAGATGTGCCAGCACTCATCCCCTTTAATTTTATTGTTTAACTGGAGCACTGCTGAGTTCTGGTTTATGGTGGTGTGAGAATAGCAATTGAGCCTAAGACTTCAGAGCCTGAGGCATGAAAGCCATTTGCATAACAAATATTCTATCTCCCACACTATATTTTCTTTTGTTTATCTTTGTTCTCTTGTATATTTTATGGAGTCAAACAAGACCACCGTAAATATTAGTTAAATGTTAAGTACTTTTACCTTAACTTTAATATAACTCCAAATATACTAGTGCTAAGAAGGGAACTGCTAGCAAAAAAGTGAAAACTTGGGGGAGGGGTCATAGACACCATAAAATCATTATTTTTTTCCATTAGTGATTTATAAATTATAAGATAATAGTGGGCATAATTCTACACTGTTCCCACCACCAGAGTTCTGTATCCCCATTTTAATCCAGCAGAAACTGCAATAGTTCTTCTGAGGTCACAGATAAATACCATAATCATTTTAACTAAACCCCTTATTTTGTAGATAAGGAATAATAAATTCAGAACACTTTAGGTGCTTGCCCAAGGTCTGATAGTGGCAGAACCAGGAAACCACACGTCTACTGCTTTCAGAATCAAATCTCTGTAGTCTGAAATCCTAGTGACTGAGGTTTCTCCATGTAGAAAAGTGTGCATTTGTCCATCTGAAATCAGTATTCCTAGTTTAACGTTTAGGTGGATTGTAACATTTATCATTGAATTTCTCTCTCCCTTATTGATTTAAGCACTGACAATACATCCTCTCTACATCTGGGGGCTTAACAAATCTTTTAGATGCCTAGGCCCTTCCTCAGATTTTTTTATTTATAAAAAGAAAACACTGACAAAAACCATAGGATAAGAGGGGTACAACTCCACACAGTTCCCACCATCAGAACTCCCTATTCTATCCCCTCCCCTGATAGCCTTCCTATTCTTTATCCCTCTGGGAGTATGGACCCAGTGCCATTATAGGTTGCAGAAGGTGGAAGGTCTGGCTTCTGTAATTGCTTCCCCTCTGAACATGGGCATTGGCAGGTCGATCCATACTTCCAGTCCAGAAAGACTTTCCATCCCCTTTTGTAGTCCCACACCTCTATGCCGTAGAAGTGACTTCTGTTCTGAATTGTTCCACCACAGATTGCTTTTTGTCTATCTATGAGTTGCATATAAATGGACAAATAAAAGGTACATTCTTTGGAAAGACTGAACTCACTTATAATCATCTTGAGATCCACCCACATTCTTGTGCATACCAGTAACATGTATGAAAATTTCTCATTGCCTATTTTCCCATTGATGACCACCTGAGGTCTTCCCAGATTTTGTCTTGTTTCTTTTTAATTTAATTTTTAGATAGGGTCAAAGAGGCAGAAAGAGAGTGAGAGACCACAACACCGAAGCTTCATTGAATACAGTGGAGGCTGAGCTCAAACCTGGGTCATTCTTATATAACCTATTTGTGCATTTTCTTTGTGAGGTTTTCTGATTATGTTTTATTTTATGTAGAACTCACATCTTTCTTTTGAGTTACAATTTAATTTCTTTAGTTTAAGTCCATTTGATTTTGTGTGTACCTATAATTATCTTGAAAACACTAAACAAATGAGAATACATTGGGGAATTTAGTTATTAGAGATTGTGCTTAGTGAAACAGTCTATCCCTAATGTATTTAAAAGTTTTTTCTTTAGTCTTTTGAAATTAAAAGGACTTAATTTGTAGTGAATTCAGTTTTTAGTCCTGTCCTGTTGCAGTCTGTTCTCTTTCAATTTAAAGTATCATTTTTCTATTCCTCCTTCATTCCATTCTTCTTTCTTCTCTCCACCCCCCCCCCCCACAATTTCTTGCCACTAGGTTTGTCCTGGGCTTACAGCCTGCACACCTCCACCATTCCTAGTGGAAATCCATAGACAGACATGTTCAGAGAGAAAGAGGGAATGAGAAAGGGATATATCTATGTCACTTTTCTACTGCTCCTCTAGCTCCCTTCTGCAGCTAGTTACTGGGGGATTAAACCTGGGACCTCACTCATCATAATAGGTGTGGTCTGCTGGGTGCCACTGCCAGCCCCTCCTCTGTATCTTGTTTAAAAGTTTTGCCTTTTGAGTTAAAATACTTGAAATACAGGACTGCATTACCAAATCTCACTTATAAGAATTAGATATCTGACCCAGCTCCAATCTTTTAAAAATTGAAATGATTCAAGAAATCATGATGAATTGGCAAAATGTGAAGTCCAGGATCAGATTAAGAGTGCTACCTTAGGTTCTTTCTTGATGTGTTAGAATGTGCTCTGACCCAGAATTATCTTTGCAGGTTTCATTGTAATGTCTGTAGTTAAATAAAACTGAAGAGATCAATATAAATATCTCTTTTATTTTTCTAATAGTTATACATGTGACTAGTTTAACATTTAGGAAGCTGTGTTATGAATACTTAGAATACACGTTTTGTTTTTGCTTTAATTATAGATCAAGTACATTCTACTAAGAACATAGATGAAATTTTCCCCTCTCTCCCGACCCCCCACCCCCCAATTCCCATTGCCACAAGGGTTGTTGCTGGGACTCAGTGCCTGCATGACAAATTCATAGCTCCTAGCAGCCTTTTTTGCTTTGTTTTGTTTTACCTCCAGAGTTTTCGTTGGGGCTCAGTGCCTGCACTGTGAATCCACTGCTCCTGGAGGCTATTTTTTCCCTTTTGTTGTCCTTGTTGTTTATCTTGTTACTACTGTTGTTGTTACTGCTGTTGTGGTGGTTGGATAGGACAGAGAGAAATTGAGACTGGAGGGGAAGACAGAGGGGGAGAGAAAGATACCTGCAGACCTGCTTCACTGCTTGTGAAGTGACCCCCTTGCAGGTGGGGAGCCGGGGGCTCAAACCGGGATCCTTATACCAGTCCTTGCACTTTGCGCCACGTACACATAACCGGCTGTGCTACCACCCGCTCCACCCCCTTTTTTTAATGGAGAGGGAAGGGGGTTAAGAGGGCGACAATACTTTTCATTGCTTGTAAAGCTTCTCCCCTAAGGAGTGGGGACTGGAACTTGAACCCAAGTCCACAGGAAAAAATACAGTGGCCTGTGCTCTACCAGATGCACCACTGACATACTCCTAGAGGAGACTTTTTTTTTCCTAACATATTGCTGTGTTTTCTGGTGGTTATTACCATTCTTATAAATTGATTGGACTGAGTTTCTTCCCTCTCTCCTTTTTTCAAGGCTCACAGTGTATCAGTTTCTTTTCTTTTGTATGTGAAAAATCTTATTGTTTTCATATATGTATAATATCTGTTTATATTCTTTATGTATTTTTTTTTGTTTGCATCTCTTTAATATTTATTATGGGGTACCAGGAAGTGAACTTGGGATATATAATGTCACTCAACAACCTCCAAGACCCAGTTTTTTTTTTTTCTTCAATGACCCAGAGCGATAGAGAGAAAAGGAGAAGAGACACTACAGCATCAGCCCACCTTCCATGGCGCTCCTGTCCTGCTATCCATGGTGGTCTTGTGTCAAGGCTCAAACCCAGGGCCTCACATATCGTAGGGGGTGTTGCAGTCTCTCAACGAGGTGCACTATTGAAGATTCCCTTATGACTTTTACATCTAGTGTTTGAAATAAATTATTTATTATTTAAAGCTTGTCAGTAAAGTCATCAAAATAATCCAATATTGTCTACTTAACATGTTATTCTATTTATTAGACTGAACCTCCACTGAATACTCCAGAAAACAGGGAATATACTGCTGAAATCATGTTTGAGTCTTTCAATGTCCCAGGCTTGTACATTGCTGTACAGGTAAGCAAATGAGTAAGTTAAGATAAACTTGACTGTTAATCTGAGTTAATACACACAAACACACACACAAACACAAAACACACACACACACCTCACACATGCACCTTATGCACAAAAACCTAAAAACATGTCGTTGTTCTTTTATTCTTTCCTTAATGGTTAATTTAGAAATCACATTACAGGAAATGGAGCTACTTAATCTGCAGAAATGAAGTCTGTGTTTGTTAATTATCTTTGTAGGGATTATATATATATATTTTTTTTTCATTTATTTTATAATATTCATAGTGTCCTTTTTTAATAGAGTAGTTTGATTGACTTACCAGGAGGTATATTGGCTCATCTCCTTTGTGCCTTTCTGAACCCAGTACACTGAAAATTCCTATATTTTATTGCCGTGTGTGTGTGTGTAAGTTTTCTCATCTGGCAGGATCAGACATCACCCTGTGTTTTTAATCCCCCAGTAAATGCAGTATCTGACATCTCACAAATACTTTAAAAGTGTATAAACAGATGCATAATTCTTTTAGCTTATGATAATGTTGTGATCCTATGTGAAAATGATAATATCCTGGATATCCTTTTCAGCAATTATTTTATAAGTTGGTAATTTAAAATGAAGGTAGTTCTGTTTTTAATTCGCTATATATCGTGTCTGAAGCTTGAATTACTCAGAATATGCCTTTTTAAAATGAACTAGCTTATTCATAACTTTAAAACTTTCTTTTACAAAGCTATATTTTATTCCCTGTGCCAAATGACTTATTTGCTTTCCTCTTCTCCTCCTCCTTCTTCATTATTATTATTATTATTATTATTATTATTATTATTATTATTATTTTACCAGAGCACTGCTCAGCTCTGGTGCGTGGTAGTGCTGGGAGCCTTTTCCATGACCACTGTGCTATTTCTGTGCCCTTTGCCAAAAGGTTAAAATTGAAGAATATCATTAATCAACTTTGCTTCCTTAGTGAAGTCATAGTATTAAAAGCATACAATTACTTTTTGATTGTTTGTTTTTCATTTATTAATGAGAGAGAGAACCAGAGCATCATTCTGGTATATGTAATTTTGGGGACTAAACTCAGGACCTCAGAGGGCTTAAAGGTCCAAAACTTTTTTTTTTTTTTAAACCAAAGCACTGCTCAGCCCTGACTTTTTTTCTTGGTTGAATTATTTGTTATATAAATCTGAATATATGTTGCACCTTGGAAATTGGAGTTGATCTTGTAAGAGAGCTACTTTTAAAAAAGTCAGCTGGGCATTGATTAGTGGTAGAGAAGTTGCTTCTGTCTTAGTTTCACTTAACTTAGTAGTTGTAACGACCTAGCTTAGATAAATATATTTTAAGTTCAAGCAACTTAGTACTATACTATTTCATGTTAGTTTTCTACCCTTTTTTGGGCTTTTTTTTTTTTGAGAATGAGGTTTACTAAAATATGGAAATTTCATCTTCTCCTAAAAGCAAATATAAGCCTATAAACTTAATAAATATAAAATGTGGAGTTTTATTGTATACTATAAATTCTTTATTTTTCTTTTCGAAGCTACTGCATTTAAAATTTAATAACTTCCTTTGTAAAATCTTTAATTCACTTTTTTTGGTCTTGTTTGCTTTTTTTCTCCCCATCCCCCACCCAACCCTACCCCCTCAAGGCCGTTCTTGCCTTAGCTGCATCTTGGACCTCAAGACAAGTAGGAGAACGGACACTGACTGGTACAGTAATAGACAGTGGAGATGGTGTTACACATGTCATCCCTGTGGTAAGGATATTTTAAGATTATTGAACACAGTATCATAGAACATGCCTGGAGAAGTTAAATTTCATGAATTGATACCACTTTTAAAACTTTACAGTTGAAAGACTTGCCACACTTGGCCATTCTGTACAGTTAGAGTTATATTTTGCTGAAATTGTTATAAAAATGTTACGAGCCACCACTGCAAATGTCCCTTCTACAGTAGAGTTACATTGCAATTCCTGAAGAATAAGAAAATAATATCTATTTCATGATAAGAAATCATCTAACAGCATTTTAAATATTGTGGCCGTTTGTCAATTTGGATGCGTCATGTGTGAATGTTAGCTATTTAATAACTTATCCTTTATTAATAGACATCAGATTGGTGTGTTTAACTAAAGAGCAGTGAGTTTAAACACATTACTTTTTATGAATTATTTTTATTCAGTAAAAAGCTTGGACTGTGACTTCACATCACAGTATATTTAGTAAAACATTAAGAAAATGCTTCTGATTTTATCATTTGATAGGCTTGTGAAATTGGTGCATCTGCTTCGTTAGAAAAAAATAATAGCTACTTTATAGGTTAATGACCCAGTATTCTATAGTGTAATCTAAATTTTATTACAATTACAAAATATTTAAAAAGAATCTCCTAATGTTAAATTCTGTGATACATTTGAAATTCACTATTTCTGTATGTTGGATCATTTCAGTCTTGATTATAAAATCTTATCAGAGGTATAATAAATGTAAGTTGCTGGCCATTCTTATTTGTAATATCTGTTTAGTGTTAGAAATTACATGATAGGGGTCCAGGTGGTGGCACAGCGGTTTTAGCGCACATGGCGTCAAGTGCAAGGATCAGGGTAAGGATCCCAGTTCCAGCCCCCAGCTCCCCACCTGTGGGGGATTGGGGTGGGGGACAGTCCTTTCACTGGCAGTGAAGCAGGTCTGAAGCAGGTTTGCAGGTGTCTGTCTTTCTCTCCCCCTCTATTTCCTCTCCTCTCTCAATTTCTCTCTGTCCTATCCAACAATGACAGCAATGATAGCAACAAGGGCAGCAAAATGGGAAAGGTAGCCTGTAGGAGCATAGTACAGGCACTAAGCCCAGCGATAACCCTGGTGGGGGAAAAATTATATAAGTAAACAGGAATAAGACTAGAAGAGTTCTAAACTAAAATAATACTTAAATACAGACATATTCACCTTAAAAATTGATCTTTAGTGGCTAAATATGTAGTTGTGTTAATTTTCAGAGCAAAGTATATTTAACACTGTTTTATTTCCAATCTAGGCTGAAGGGTATGTGATTGGCAGCTGTATCAAGCACATCCCAATTGCAGGACGAGATATAACATATTTCATTCAGCAGTTGCTGAGAGACCGAGAAGTAGGAATCCCTCCAGAACAGTCCTTGGAAACTGCCAAGGCAGTAAAGGTAAAAACAATAATGAAAGCGAAAGGACCGGCGTAAGGATCCTGGTTTGAGCCCCCAGCTCCCCACCTGCAGGGGAGTTGCTTCACAGGCGGTGAAGCAGGTCCGCAGGCGTCCATCTCTCTGTCTTCCCCTCCTCTCTCTACTTCTCCCTATCCTATCCAACAATGATGACATCAATAACAACAACAATAATAACTACAACAACAATAAAAACAAGGATAACAAAAGGGAAAAGAAATAAATATTTTTTTAAAATTCTTTTAAATCTTTAACAATAGTGTAGTTTCATTAGAAAGTAAATTCAGGTTTATAATTACTTAGATTTATTTAATTTTATTTTGGAAAGAGGAATTGAGAATAAAGGGAGAAAGAAAGGAAAGAAAAAAGAATGAAAGACCAATTTACAGCATTGTCTCACCACTTGTGAGGCTTCCCTCCTGTAAGTGAGAACTAGAGACCTGCAGTCAGGTCCTTGAGTGCACTGTAATGTGTGTACTCAACTAGGTTTGCTCAAAACTGGCCCCAGATTTATAATATTAACATGGAAAATTTCTGAAGAACAGTATTTAAAAGACACCCCTGTTTACCAATTACTCTTAATTACATGTGTTTTCTTTGTATTTCTAGTTAGGAAATTATTGGAGATTATCAACCTTTTGTTCTATCCACGCTTCATAAACAAGAGCGTTGTGCCATCTACTTTAACATAGATTTTTAAAAATGTTTTTATGATTACTTTAATCTTTTAGTAAAATAATGGTTTGCACACCTCATATTAACTGAATTTGTTGTTTTAACATTTGGAACTTTATGGTAAGACTTTTTAGATTTAATTGACTTGTTTGGTTATAGAGTAGAAATGGCTAGCTCCAACAATAGGACAATTAGAAGGAAAGTGAAGGTTGTGTGAAGTATTTTAATAACTTACGGGAAATAAAAAGTCTTTTATAGTAGTGCTATATACAAACTCTAAAATACTGAACATTACTTTTTAAATTCATCATTAGTCCATGCACATAAAAAGTTAGTCTTGATTATGTAAAGCAAAACTGCTATGGCAAAAATAGCTTCATTCAGCTCTTTTTGAGTCACTATAGAGTTTTCCTCACTCTAACATTCAGGAACACGGTGGGTTTTTGTTTTCTTATTAGTAAAGACATTATTAGCTGACTGCCACTAGCTATTCATAGATTGATGGCCTCAAAATGAAATGTGTAAAATGTTAATATGAAACAAAGTTGTTGAAACATCTTTGGAAAACCCATGAAGTTGTCAAAAATAACAAAGCTCCCAAGCACTTATATCTATTCTGGAGAATACTGATGCTCATTAACGTCCAAGCATCATCCATTCCTACTTCAGTCCAAAAAGATGTGGAGAAAGAACACCTGGTAGCAGATTTTTAAAACTATTTCTTCTCCTTTTTCTTTTGATTATTATTAGTAATATATACTGGGTAAAATTGCATATATATTGGTTAGAATCATTGATATACAAAATATGTGAAATGTGTTCTTCAAAAAATATGAGGTGAATAGTCACGAATCTGTAATTTGAAAATTGAATGGCATGACCCATAACATTTGGGTGAAAAGTTTTACTTAGAACATATAACTAAACATGTAGGAATTCCCACTTACAGAAGGTACAGTGAAGAAGGCTAATACATGTCTGGGCTCAAGTGTCACAGTGCAAGACTTCCATTCTTGATGTTCCAGAGACCCCAAGTTCAATCTCTCTCCCCTTGCTCATAAAAATAACAAATCTAATGTGAAAAAGGGGAAATACTTAATTATTTCCAGCATTTTATCTTCTATTCATTTGCTTATACTATGATCAATTTTGTTCTAGCCTACATCTAGGGATTTTTATTAATTTTTTTTTACCAATTCTTGCTTATGTTCCATTTCTGTATATATTCTGTTTTCTCCTCTTTAGAATGCATTCTTTATTGATTACTGAGCAGCATAAACTTTGTATGATAATTAATAAATGCTTTTATGAAATGACATTAAAATAATAGAATCTACTCTTTAGTCCATCCATTCTTACTCAATTCATTAATGAGACATCCCCTTTGTTTTTCCAGGAACGATATAGTTATGTCTGCCCAGACTTAGTAAAAGAATTTAACAAATATGACACAGATGGATCAAAGTGGATTAAACAGTATACTGGAATCAATGCTATCTCAAAGAAAGAATTTTCCATTGATGTTGGTTATGAAAGATTCTTGGGACCAGAAATCTTTTTTCATCCAGAGGTATTTTTTTTCCTTTATGATGAAACTGTTTTGTAATTTTAATTTATGTAGTGAAGCTCCACAATTTTTGTATACTAAGTATTTTAATTTTCAACAAAAACAATTGCTTATGCTTTAACAGTTACTTATTTTTTCTTCCCCTCTTTAGTATTTGTCGCTTATGTGGGGTCATGGAAAGAGGGAAGGGAACCTGTAAAATTTGTGACCATTAAATATTTTGAACAGGGTCTAGAAAAGTCCCTTCCACCCTATGTAATTATACAAAAGACCTTCAGTGTATAATTACTGTAAAATGTTTAACTGTTAGCAAAGTAGTCATCATCCTCCATGAAATCTCATCAGTGTAACATTGAAGGCTAACCTTAGCTGCATTGCACTAATGAGATGTCCTTCTAATTAAAGAAAAAAATGGGTCTAGTTAAGAATATAAGAAAATTAACTTTCATTGTTGAGAGTTTAACACATTCAGCATTGAGAGCAGTCATCTCTTAGTGTGACCTTCATGGTCTCTCTCTAAACAATGAGTACTCAGAGATGAGAAATTATTTTGTTTTGCTCACATGAAGTGAACAGTATTAATTGAATGCATGGGTGCAGTTGCTTTCTTGAATGTATGTATCTGGTGAGAGCACAACAACAAGGAGCATCTAAGTTTGCTTGGGAGAATCAGGGAAACTTCCTAAGGGGGGGGTGTAGTAGTTAAACTGAGACTTAAAGGAGGATTAGGTATTTGCTAGGTAGATATGTCAGAGAAATATATTTACATTTTATATTTATACCTATCAAAGGAGATAAACTCAGTTGATATTTTGCATGTGAGGGAAATAAATACAGATGGCATGTTCATGGACAGATCATAAGAGACTGATAATGCCATGCAAAGGAGTTTACCGAAGTCTCCAGAAAAAAAAATGTTATAAATATGTATATTAGAAAGGTCACAGTCACCTTGGCTTCACAGGGTTAGAGAGATTGGGACAGATGTTAAATGTATTGGAAATGGTTAAGTTTATTACAGTTTTTTAGATGAAAAATGATGTTAGTGAGGTCACTGAGAATGAAAAGATGTAAGAGAGAAAAAAGGAATAAGTGTACATGTCTAGATGTGAAGGTGGAAATAATATGATATTCCCCAAATTGATAATCAACTGTCTGTACTGTCCACTGAAGTTAGGAATACTGAAGGGGATGAATAAATGAAGCAGAAAAAGCTACATTTTTATGCCTCTTTTCAAAGGTTCAAGAGTAAATGTTACTTAATGAACATTCTCTCCACAATTATTTATACAACAGTATATAAATCTTTAGCATATTAACATGTTAAAATAATTCTGACAAGATTATTTAACCCTTTTGAATTGTTTTTCCCTACTTAGTAACGTCATTATCTACAGACATTAGTCTAAGAGTTATGCTTCACCCTATCGCTCCCTTCTTCCCCCCCCCCCCCTTGTTACCACTGGGGTTAATCTCTGGGGCACTTGCTTGCACAGCTCCACCAGTTCTGGTGGCTTTTCTCTCTCTTTTTTTTTCTTTTTCTTTTTCGTTTTGATAGAATGTGAGAGAGAGCAAGAGCGTGAAAGAGATGAGAGATATACCTACAGCACTGCTCTACAGCTGGGGAAGCTTCCCTCCTATGAGTGGGGACCTGGGACTGGAACCCAGCCAGGTCCTCTTTCAAGAATCAAGACAACTTCAAATAATGTGTGTTCTCTTCAAATAATGTGTGCCATTTCTGGGCCCCCTTTTCCTTGCTTCATTTCTTAACCCCCACTTGTGAGTGAGATCACCCTATATTTATTAACTGTCTTTCTGGCTTATTTCCCTCCAGTTCCATCCCTGTAGTAAAAGACAAGATTTCATCTTTTCTTAAACCAAAAAAAAGAGACTAGTTTTTTGGTTGTTGTTTGATTGTTTTTTTTTTTTTTTTTTTGTTGGTCCTATGAAATGTGTCACTTCAGTATTTTTTTCCTGTAATTTTTGATATTTCTATGCTGTAGTTTTTATTATTTGAAGTATTCACTGATTTTTGTTTTAGTTTGGTGAAAGTGTAGACACCTGAATTTAAACCATGAAGGTAAGATGTGTAATAGTAAGAATATATGTTTTTGAACTACTAAACCTTATCACAAATATGATACAGCTATTTTTTCTTGGAAGGAATGGACTAAACTGTGTGCCCCCCTCTTTAAATTATATTTATTTATTTATTTATTTTCCCTTTTGTTGCCCTTGTTTTTATATTGTTGTAGTTATTGTTGTTATTGATGTCGTCATTGTTAGATAGGACAGAGAGAATTGGAGAGAGGAGGGGAAGACAGAAAGGGAGAGAGAAAGACTCCTGCAGCCCTGCTTTACCGCCTGTGAAGCAACTCCCCTGCAGGTGGGGATCCGGGGGCTCGAACCGGGATCCTTACGCTGGTCCTTGCACTTTGTGTCATGTGCGCTTAACCCACTGCGCTACTGCCCAACGCCCCCCACCCCAAAGAAAATTTTTTTGGCAAAACTAGTCAGACTACTGGACTTAATGAGATCTTTAGTTTATAAACTGAGCTACAGTGAATATGCATTTAAATATGCATTTAAACTTTACTAAGCATTATCAGATTCTTGTCCAGAGTGCATGAATTTATATGTTTCTTGTATAGACTCTTGTTCATACAAGTTTTTGCAGTTATGGTATATGCGTACATTTTTTACAGTTTTAAAAGTTGTAAAGTGGTATATCTACCATCACTATTTTGAATTTTTTCTGGTCTTTAATTTCAATTAGAATTGTATGCTTTCTGTGATTTCTTTTTCTTTTTGAACTGTACCTTTTAAATTTTTATATTGTCATTTAACTCATAAATGACTTAACCTCTAACATCTATTCAATTTCCAGTTTGCTAATCCTGATTTTACTCAACCTATCTCAGAAGTTGTAGATGAAGTAATTCAGAATTGTCCTATTGATGTCAGGCGTCCTCTTTACAAGGTTAGTATTACATCAAAAATTGTCAATACTTCTTCTAAGGTTTTTTTTCCTATCCATTGTTGATTATTTAAAAACGCACATCTTCAGAAGAACACAGGGTCGGCCTAGCTTCACGGGCGGGAGAGAGAGACAACCAGGGACTCATGGCTGAGTGGTATGCAGTTCAGTCTTTATTCATGTGGAACACAGCGCAGTCTAAGCTATCTCTAATCACAATCTTGTCCTTATATATCCTGAGGCGGAAGAGTCAGGTCCGAAGAGGATATACGTAGCATAGGGGGTGAGGAGAAGGAAAAAGCGAGCAAAACAGTGAGGATTAAACCAGTGTCCTGGAGGCAGGGTGGTGCTTAGTTAACAGTGATTATGTAAATAGAATACAGTGTTAAGCAGGAGGGATTAAACCAATGAAACAGAAGGGGTCTTAGAAGCAGAATTTAGAAGCATACCAACAACACAGTGGGATTTTTGTGCTACTCATTTCTTTAAAATATCTTTTCTTCTCTTTAATTTGGGATATATTTATTTACTTATTTATTTTCTTCACTAATACAGAATATTGTCCTCTCCGGAGGTTCAACCATGTTCAGGGACTTCGGACGTCGCTTGCAAAGAGATTTGAAAAGAACTGTAGATGCCAGACTGAAATTAAGTGAGGAATTAAGTGGTGGTAGATTAAAGGTTGGTTTTCCCAATTATTAGTAGGAAGGTTGAGGGTGCCTTGATTATTATAATGAGAGGAAGTGCCTGACAATTTGTGCTCTTAACAAAATAAGAGGAACTTATGAGGTGATGTAATAATATTCATTTAATGAGATAAGAGCACTGCTTTGGCTTCTGTAATACCAGAGGTTAGATCCAGGACCCAATATATGTAAGTCCTGTGCTCTACCTCTGGATCACTTTCCTGCTGTTCCAAATTCAAATAACGTTAAGGCAGGATATCAAAGCAGAGTTGAAAGAGATGCTAATAATGAGTGGTTAGGTCTAGTTTCACAAGTTGACTTTGGCCTCTTATAATGTGAAATCAGATTGGTGGTTTAGCAGAGAGAGAGAGAGACCTGCTAATTGGAGTTCAATATTTGCTTAATTGTTTTCCTTTAGCTTTAGAGCATAGTCGTGATATTACAATCATTAGTTAGCTCAGCTGGTTCCTTGCTCCACTTTAGTGTAGTTTTTTAAAAGTTAAATTAGCTTAATTTGTTTTTATTGTACAGTTTTGCTGTCTGCACCTCCCATCTCTTAATGTAAGCATTTTTTGAATATGTGAAACATCAAATTCTAGAGTTGATGATTCAGAAGCTGTATTTGAATCAACTCTTGAACTTATTTTACTGTCTTTGTTTGTTTTTGTAGCCAAAACCTATTGACGTACAAGTGATCACACACCACATGCAACGATATGCAGTTTGGTTTGGAGGATCCATGCTGGCTTCCACAGTAAGTGAGATAAAGCTTTATTATCATCACTACTATATTTTTAAAAATACTGATTTGTTTTGGATTGAGACAGAAATTTAGAGAGAAAAGGGAGATAGAGTAGAAGATACCTGCAGCACTGTTTCCACCCCTCTTGAAACTTTCTCTTTGTGGTTGGGGACCAGGGGCTTGAACCTGGGTCCTTGTACACTGTAATGTGTGGGCTTAACCTGGTGCATCACCACCCAGCCTGTATTACTGTTTTTTAATTTGATTTCATTTTTAAATAAAAGAATCTGCCAGTATTTACACAAGCAGAATAAGTATCAGTAGAATAGTCTGGGCAACTATTCTCAAAATTTAAAAATTCTAGGAGAAATAGATACTAAGCAGAGTGGTGAAGAAATGAATTAAATGCTCCTTTTCAGTTGTGATACAGATTTATAGTTAATACTAAGTAACAGTTGTTAGAATTTCTAAGCTTGTCAAGTAGTTTGGAAGGATTGATAATAAACATTTTAGATTTAAGAAAAATAAATGTAAAGTAGTAGATTTTTGACCTTTGTAAAATATTTTATTTTCAGCCTGAGTTCTACCAAGTATGCCACACCAAAAAAGATTATGAAGAAATTGGACCTAGCATTTGTCGTCACAATCCAGTGTTTGGAGTCATGTCGTAAAACTTAGACTTGATAATTACTGGGGTATGGGAGATGGGGAGGAAATAATCTTTCTGATTACCTGTTTTGTCTGGATGACTGGTTTTGAGGTTTTAAACCTGACTTGAAATAATAAGACCAAACATAATTATACAGGAATATTTTAATAAATATATCAACCTGCGAATGTAGAGAGCCAAAATAATTGTTTTTCTTTAGATTGAATATTTGAATCTTATGTGTAACAAAAAGAAGTGGGTTTTAGTTCTTTCTGTGGCCTGATATTTTGTATATTATTGAATTATCCAAGATTTGATGGAATTTATCGGTATGTAGATAGCTCTATAATGCTTGAATTGCACACTCCTACATGTGCAATGTAAGAGCTTGTTTATATTTCATACTTTTTATACTTTGAGGACAAAAGTCAAAGAAAAGCTAGTATTTGAGGAAAAAGTGACCAAGTAAATTCAAAAAGTACCCTCATGAGACTTGGCATATAAACTCATGGGATTCCAGTTATTAGAAACTGCTACCCCCACCCCAACCCCCTTCTCAATGGTTTTCTTTGCAAGTGCTTTTGAACTAAGAAGCTAGTATCTTGGATTAACTGCTGCCTGCTAGTGCTTTCTGATTACTCGCATTCTGTTTCTTGCTTGGAAGGAAAAGTAAAGACAAGACTGTTGGACCAGTATTGCAGCTCTGTAGTGTCATTTCTTACTAAAAGTCAATTAATTTGATTACCAAAATTGGTAAATTTAAAGCCTAACACAAATCTAATGAAGGCACAGATTTCTTTTTACTACTTGTTTCAAGGTCTTTAATCTCTTTATAAGTTAACTAATAAATCTATTTTCTTCAAAACTCTGCAATGTTTCTTTAAAATTAAAGCCTTGGTTAGCACGCTGAATTTTTTATGTGCTCTATACAAATTATTGTGAACTTTTAATATGTTTAGTGCTTTCATTTTGATAACTGGATCTCCATTTGGTATTTTCATTTGTATAAACTCGTTTGCAGTCTGATTTTTTTTTTTTTTTAGTGCCAGTCCCTGACATATCATGGAACGTTAATTTTCTTTGCATTTTAAAATACCTGGATCATGAAGAAAACGTGTTGAAAATAAATTAAAACTGAATCACCTTTTTCTAATGTTTTTCTTTAAAAGAAGTAATGTTATTCTTTGTGTTTATATATTTGATATGCCTGCTTTTGCTCTAATGGTGAGATTCATTGACATTTTCTTGTAAGCGTCAAGTGTCACCAGTTATTTATAGAAAAGATACTGTGTAGGCATTTTCAGGACATTAGTAATACCAGTGAATATTTGACTTAATTTCCATTAAATTAAACATGGAAATTAAACATCAAATCAATATACCTTTGTCCAAAAGTTAGCAACTGAAATGTTTCGTTGTTTGTTTAGAACACAAAGACAGAATTGGGGAGTAAACCTGAGTTTTATTTTCAAATGAGTGGAATTAAAAAATAACAAAAAACCTTGTGATAGTGGCAGTAGCAGTATCATAGGAAAAATTTTTTGACTTGAGAAAGTATCTCAGAGTATTATGAAAAGATGTATTCAAACAAAACCAAAGAAAAGAGAGTGAAGGTAGTTTGTCTCCCCATGTTGCCTGTGTCATTCACTCACCATTACGCTGTCAGAAAAGTCCTAGAATGTAATCTTCTGTGAATGAGGAGTTAAATATACCTCCCTTATTTTATACAAGAAGGAGACTCTGTGTGTGTAATCGTAATTATTTCCACATTTTGCTTTTTAAAGAAATTTTTAATATAGAATTAAATTGATAAATAACTTGTTTTCTTGGCCAACTAGTGTTATTATCATTATACCCATTAATGTATATTCTTCACCTAGGATGGTTGAGTGGTAAACAAATAAGTTAGAAAGTCATATTTACAAAGAAGAAATGCATGCTTACCTAGAGTTGTTCTTTATTATTTAATAAGAAAATGTGAAGGTAAAAAATTTCCATTATATCTATAGTTATTTGGGAAGGGGGGAAGAAAAATAGCATTAAGAAAAAATAGAAATGCCAGATTTAGGAAAAAGACAAATAAGTGGGGGAGAAATTCATAAATTTAAACATTAGAAGGAATACTAGGGGCTGGTGGTGGCACAACTGCTTGATCACACACATCCACAAGGAGCTGGGTTCAAGCCCCTGGCCACCACCTACGGGGGGAGCTTCACGAGTAGTGCTACAGGTACCTCCTCACAGTCCCTCTCAGTTTCTCTCTCTATCCAGTAAGATATTTTAAAAAATCATTTACAAAGAAAATATTTCATTATTTTGATTTTGCAAGTGATTCTTCAATTTTTCACCACTTTGGGCAACTTAAAAAAACAAAACAGAGAAACTAACTCTGAATCAGATAAAGTTTCATGCATTTAGATGTTGAAATTCACTTGCATTACCCATCTGCTGTTATCAAGTTTTGTGTCTCTAGTGCTAGAATTTGCATATACTATGAGTCATACACAGTATATAGTCGAATGAAACATTCTCCCTTTTTTTTTTAATTTTCTTATTTTTTAAAAAATATTTATTCCCGGGAGTCGGGCTGTAGCGCAGCGGGTTAAGCGCAGGTGGCGCAAAGCACAAGGACCGGCATAAGGATCCCGGTTCGAACCCCGGCTCCCCACCTGCAGGGGAGTCGCTTCACAGGCGGTGAAGCAGGTCTGCAGATGTCTATCTTTCTCTCCTCCTCTCTGTCTTCCCCCTCCTCTCTCCATTTCTCTCTGTCCTATCTAACAACGACAACAACAATAATAACTACAACAATAAAACAACAAGGGCAACAAAAGGGAATAAATAAATAAAATAAATATTAAAAAAAAGATTTAAAAAAAAAGAAAAATATTTATTCCCTTTTGTTGCCCATGTTGTTTTATTGTTGTAGTTATTATTGTTGATTCGTCGTTGTTGGATAGGACAGAGAGAAATGGAGAGAGGAGGGGAAGACAGAGAGGGGGAGAGAAAGACACCTGCAGACCTGCTTCACCGCCTGTAAAGCGACTCCCCTGCAGGTGGGGAGCCAGGGGCTTGAACTGGGATCCTTACGCCGGTCCTTGCGCTTCGCGCCACGTGCGCTTAACCCGTTGCTACCACCCAACTCCCTCTGAATGAAACATTCTTTCCTAATCATAGAGAGTACGGATAGTACAGACACTCTCAAAGTAGTAAAGAATATTTATCCGGATATTTGAAAGTTTTTCTTTTTTGGAGTGCCAGGCTATCGATCACCCAGTTGCTCATAGGTCAGAGCACTGGACATGGACAAGCCCCTCTCCCTCTCTCCCTCTTTCCCTCTCTCTCTCCTCTCTGCCACCTAGAGACACAAGTGGCACAGCAGCCACATCTGTTAACACCTCGAGGGGCAGGTTAAAAGATGATTGGATGCTTGGTATTTCTCTGTGTAAAATAGCAGCCGCACTAGGGATTTTGAAAGGTAAGGTAATACATATAAAACTTGAGGTGAGGTAAAACTCAGGAAAAGCATGGCTATGGTTGTGTGGTCCTGAATTATCAGTTAAAAGAATGACAAACGTTGCTTTTGGAATTGGCTCAACTGGTAGAGCATTGGATTTAATTATTTATTTTTTAACTAGAGTGCTGCTCAGCTTTGGCTTATGGTGGTGTGGAGATTGAACCTGTGATCTTGGAGTCTCAGGCATGAGAGAGTCTTTGCAAATCCATTAGAGCGTTGAATTTAGCATGCTTCAAGTTCTCAGTTTGATCTCTAGTACCACTTGTACATCAGTGATGCTCTGGCTTACCTCTCCTTTTCAGTTTCTTCTTTTTCACTCTCCCTTTCCCCTCTCCCATGTGAAAGTTTCTCAGGTAGTAAATAAAATAACTTAAAAAATAATAATAATAATAAATGTTGTAGCCAGTAATAGTTGAAACTAATTTCACATTTGACGTTTATAACAGTGACTTATGTATTGCCTTCCACATAATCATGGTTCATTACATGGATCTAATATTTGAGTGGGTGAGGACCCCCGTTTTAGGGGCCCTGGTGGTGGTGCACCACCCAGTTAAGCGCTCATATCACCACGTGCAAAGACCCAGGTCTCTCTGTCCTGTCAAATAAAAATTAGAAAAAGAAAAACAAAGGGAAACATGGCCTCTAGGTGCAGTGGATTCGTAACATAGGCACTGAGTCTCGGTGATCAACCTCATGGCAAAAAACAACAACAACAACAAAACACTTTTATTTTGAAAATAAAACTGTGGCTTACTTTGAGATCACAACTTTTATTCTTTTAATACCCATGCTTATCAAAAAACTAAGAAAATTATTAATTTTCTGTTAGTGTAACTCTTTAAAGGTAGTAGCTGTCTCTTAATGCTCACTAGAAACCTTGTTTCCATCTAGGATTATAGCTATTTATTAAAATAGGGAACATTTGGCACAAAGTCTTTGCTCTTCCCCCCCCCCCCCTCCAGGGTTATCTCTGGGGCTCGTTGCCTGCATTACAAATCCACTGCTCCTGAAGGCCATTTTTCCCATTTTTGTTGCCCTAGTTGTTGTCATTATTGTTACTGCTGTTGTTGGATAGGACAGAGAGAAATCAAGAGAGGAGGGGAAGACAGAAAAGGGGAGAGAAAGATAGACACCTGAAGACCCGTAGACCTGCTTCACTGCTTTTGAAGCGACTCCACTACAGGTGGGGAGCTGGGGGCTCAAACCGGGATCCTTATGCTGGTCCCTGTGCTTCTCACCATGTGCACTTAAGCCCCTGTGCTACCACCAGTCACCCTGTGCATTCATTTTTAGCTGTCTTCTAGATGTCTGTCCTTTTCAAGATAGTCTATAGGAATAAGTGGTTCAACTTTATATATAGATACAAAACCACGAAGAAACTGCTCACCTTATATTCTGATTACATTTGACTTACATGTTTATGGATTGACAGCTAAAGCAGTGCAGAAATTGAACCTGGAGTCTCATGCATGTGTGTCATCACTGAGCTACATCCCTGACTCAGCTTTATTTTCTGTTTTTAGGATGACAGAGATAGAGGGAAAAGAGAGTAAAGTGCTACTTCACTATCCATGGAATTCTCTGTGGTGCTAGGGATAGAACCTAGAGCCTCACACCTGCCAGGTGGGTGCTTTACCACTCACTGACCCCAATGAAGTGGTTTTAAATATCCTTTCCCGTTGCAGATGAAAATGGTTTCTTCTATACTTATTTATATTTAACATTATATCAGTGATACAGTAAGTTTATAAGACTAAATGGGTATGGCTTCACACTGCAACCACCACCTAAGTTCTGTGTATTGTAAAAATAAAGACTTTTTGTGCAGGGACATAAAAGATATATTAGGCTTTAAAAACCATGACAGGGAAAATAGGCAAGAGAGAAAAGACTAGCCAGCCGTGTGACATGAGTCCTGACTTTTTAAACATTGTTCACCAGCATTCAGCTTCCCTGATGCCCGGGTCCCAGGAGCACCAGACATGAAAGACCAGGAACTAAGGGCAGCAAGCGGGAGAGAGCAAAAGTAAAAGAAAAATATGCCAGACCCTCCCTTAAATAATCTCCAGTTCCTAAAGTTCTTAAAAATTTACCAGCTTTAAAAAAAAAAATATATATATATATATATATATATATAGTTGTTTTGTAAATCACTAATGTATACGTAAATATACATTAGTGATTTACAAAACAACTGGGAAACAGGCAGTAAGTTCTGAGGCAGGACAAAGTGTTTAATAAATAGGAACCAGGGCGAGTTGGGCGGTAGTGCAGCGGGTTAAGCGCATGTGGCGTGAAGCGTAAGGACCAGTATAAGGATCCCAGTTCAAGCCCCCAGCTCCCCAACTGCAGGGGAATCGTTTCACAGGCCGTGAGCATGTCTGCAGGTGTCTATATCTTTCGCTCCCCCTCTCTGTCTTTCCCATCTCTCTCCATTTCTCTCTGTCCTATCTAAAAATGACGACAACAATAACTACAACAAACAATAAAAAAAAGGCAACAAAAGGGAAAATAAATAATTTTTAAAAATAGGAACCAGGAAGTAGGGATAGAACAGATGAAAATAGGATTTTTAGGGTAGTAAGCTAGGAAATCTGTTTTAGGTATGTTCCTTGGGGCCCGTTATTTTAGTGAATTTTTTTTTTATTTGCCTGAGATTGATAGTTAACATGGAACAGTGGGCTAAAACTTCTGTGAGAAGATGATGTCAGAGTTGAGAATAGGGCTAGAAAGCTGGATATGGACAGAGAGTAGCTCCCAAACATGAAGAAAATAAATACTGTTAACTGTACCACATTGATCCATCTCAGGGCCCATGTACATTCAAATTTAGTGCAGAAGTCTATATAACCTCCGAGTCCTTGTCAGTCTGAGCTCGCAGTCTATGGTCACAGCTGGGAACATTCGAGGCAGCACTCATTTCAGGACCAGCCTTCCTCAAGTGACAAAAAGTAGGCTCATCCAGCCTCCCTTCAGAGAGAGGGCAGTCTCAGCCATTGCTAGTGAGGGCAGTTAGCTTTTCTGTGGTGTGCTAAGTACATACACATGGCACAGCGTTCCTCTTGTTTACAGTCAGTAAGGCAAGAGTATTTCCAACAGCTGTGCAGTCCCCATAACCACCAAACTTCTCACAGTCTGAGAGACTTTTTTAAGTTCCTGTGCTTAATTATCTGTATTCTACATGTGACCCTAACTATCCAGTAGTTGACACTCAATCTCCTATTTCAGTAAGAGCATGATCACCTCCAGGTCTGTCTTCTGTGCCAAAAGAAACAATATCTTAGTTACAAAGTAGTATTCCACTGACTATGTATCCCGTAGCTTTTTATGTCCATTTGTCCATCAGTGGGCATTTAGGTTGCTTCCATTGCTATAAGACATCTGTGAATATAGAAGTGCGTATGCCCTTTGGATATGTACTTAAGGGTGGTATTTCCGTTTTTACTTCGGGATTCTTTATACTCCTTTCTATAGGAGCTGCACAAATTTATATTGCCACCACCAATGTAATAGAATTCCATTGTTTTCATTATTATTGGTAGGTTAATGGTTTACAGTACAGTTGTTGGCACAAGGGTACAGTTTTTTCTGTCTCACTGAAATAGATGTTTTCAAAAACACTCTCACCCCAAATTAGGCCTATCTTTGTGTACCAGGACCTGTTAATTCCCCTCTGTGATTGTTGGAGTGTTGTTGTGGTCTGCCCTCTTTTTTCTCTTTGAAAGTAGAAGAATGATAAAATTGACCAGGGGAATTCCAATAAGCAGTGGTGTGACTCACGTGAGGCTTTGACACAGTATTAATAAAAAGAATGATTTTCATTTAGTAATCTAAGTTTTCATTTATATTTCATCAAATTTTGATTGATGAACTCTTACATTGAAGTAACTGCTAAGCAGATTTGTTTTGTCATACAGGAAGTTTTACATTCACCAAATTCTAGTAAGTTTGCTCTACAAGTATTAAATGCGTAGACTAGTGTGATGTCTTTAGGTCTTGTGAACAGTAGCTTTTTGTACAATCCATTCTATGGTTTACACCCACAAGACCAATTTACAAACAACTCCTTGCAGTGTGTTAATATTTCATGATGCAAGTGGGAAGGGTTCTTAGGATACAAAAAGTCCTTTTCTTAAGGGACACTGTGGGTCTTAGTTTTCTACTCCAAATAGCTTCATTATGTTCTTTATAATGGATATGCTTGTTTAATGATGACATTTTGAGTTGAATTGATTAACCTACATTATTTGAGCAATAATAACATGGTAGACCTTTAAAGCAATTAATGTGTGCCCGAGGTGGAATGAGACAGGATATGCTGATTACTGTTATCATTCATATAAAGAGCGAAATCTGAAAGACTCCAGCTTGAAAAATTATTATTCATATATGCAGGGTTTTCACCATGGACTAACCCTTGTACGCAACTCTCTTTTCCTCTGGAAAGTTTCATTTGTAGGGGAAACTGCTGAATGGGTGCCTATTGAAATCTTGTTAAAATAATGTTTATTCCAGCTGGGGAGGAATGACCTGCTTTCAGTTTTGGCTATAGGGAGATGTTTTCTTTTTTAGTATAACTCCTCAACTGCCACTTGAGTTTTGGTTGAGCCCGATGTGCATTCTTTTGATTAGTTTTAAATATTGTTTCTTGGGGGTCGGGAGGTAGTGCAGTAGGTTAAGCGCACGTGGCGGTGTAAGGATCCCAGTTCAAGCCCCCGGCTCCCCACCTGCAGGGGAGTCGCTTCATAGGTAGTGAAGCAGGTCTGCAGGTGTCTTTCTCTCCCCCTCTCTGTCTTCCCCTCCTCTCTCCATTTCTCTCTGTCCTATCCAACAACAACAACATCAATAACTACAACAACAATAAAACAACAAGGGCAACAAAGGGGGGGAAATTAAATTGAAATATTGTTTCTTGGTATCCAGATTCAGTCCAAGAAATATATTTGAGCATTCACCACATAGAAGACAGTGGAGTAGACCTTGGTGGGGAAATAGTGCATTTTATATTTATACCTTAGTTTGGACACAGTCCTGAATTATGAACCAAACACAGGACCCTGTGTTTCAGATTGCAGTGGAGGTGAGAAATTAGAAATTAGTTCAGACTGAGAAAATATAAATCTGTCTCAGCTTTTATCAGACACAGATAAAGTCAGCTATAGAGTTAGCAGGAAACATCATTTCTTTCAAGGACACACCACATTGTAATGTAACTCCCTTACAGTGATTGCTGCTTTTCTATTAAGAAACTTTGTTCTCTAAAATGAGAGACTATCGGGAGTCGGGCGGTGGCGCAGCGGGTTAAGCACACGTGGTGCAAATCGCCAGGACCTGCGTAAGGATCCCAGCTCGAGCCCCCGGCTCCCCACCTGCAGCGGAGTCGCTTCACAAGCGGTGAAGCAGGTCTGCAGGTGTCTTTCTTTCTCTCCTCCTCTCTGTCTTCCCCTCCTCTCTCCATTTCTCTCTGTCCTATCCAACAACAATGACATTAATAACCACAACAATGTTAAACAACAAGGGCAACAAAAAGGAAAATAAATTAAATAAATAAAAACTTAATTTATTTTAAAGAAAAAGAGACTATCAGAAATTTTTTTTATGTAAAATTGTATCACTAAGAATGAGGTACTCCACTTTTACATAATTTACTTTGACACAGAGAAGTGACTTCAATATCCCAATGAGGTACAGAATTTCAGATAAGGGACTTGGGGCCACAACATTCCACATCTAAGCACGGAAATTTCACAAGGACACCCGGCTGTAGGACAGTTTTGCTATCTATACCTGCTATGCAGTCTTTCACAGTGCTGCTTTTCTCTTAGCCTTTCTCCATGTTAATTTATCCTATTTCATCCCCCAAATCTTAGAATTTTCACATTTCCTCCATGTACAGTCTCCACAGTGTTGCTACTCTTAGTCCCATCTTGTCTATGAGGCAATAAATACAGAACACAAACAAAATAAATAAATAAATAAAAGAACTGAAAAGAGAGCAGTTTTATTCTCTGACCAATGGGAGGAAGAGGAACTTGCTAAAAAAATTTTTTTCCCCAGCTGGCTGAGAGACATGGTGATAAATAACTTCTACCAGCAGTTAAAAAACAAGCAAAGGGGAGGGTAATTGATACACATGCTAGTTTTCCAACAAAAAGGAAAATGAAGAGAGTTAATTTAATAATCATGCCTTGTGTACTTTTTATTCAAAGTCAAAGTTCCAGAAAAAACTCAGAAGTTACAGCCTACAAATCAGTCTTGAAACATCAATGACAGCTATAGATCAATAAACTTGACTTCATTACACGATTTGGTGGTCTTAGGATAAGTGGGTAGGACGGACATATATCCGGAGTATAAAACACAAAATGAAAGGTAGATTTTGACTTGAGTCTTGAGATCACTTGCATTAGTAATTTGATGTACATTAATTGTGACTTTATAACAATTTATTTGATCTTTAGACATGAGACCAAGTAAATAATTGAGTCTTCTACTTTGATTATTTTTTTTTTAAAATGTATTTATAAAAAGGAAACTGACTAAACCATAGGAAAAGGGTACAACTCCACACAATTCCCACCACCAGAACTCCGTATCCCATCTCTCTCCTGATAGCTTTCTTATTCTTTAGCCCTCTGGGAGTATGGACCCAAGGTCATTGTGGGATGCAGAAGGTGGAAGGTCTGGCTTCTATAATTGCTTCCCTGCTGAAAATGGGCGTTGACAGGTCGATTCATACTCCCAGCCGGCCTCTTTCCCTATGTATAGTACATTTACATAGTAGATATTACGTATCTCCACATCTTGTTTTATAACTTCTAGTGGCAAAAATATTGGTACCTTTCTTTCACAAAGTGTTGTCTTTTCCTCAATGGTACAGTCTATATGTAAAATTCCACCTGACTTTTCCATTTTTCTTCATCCATTTTATATGTATAGTAGATACCCAGTGACTCAGGAGATGGTGCAGTGACTAAAGCATTGGACCCTCAAGCATTAGGTCCTGAGCTTGATCCCCAGTGTTGCATGTGGCTGGGTGATGCTCTGGTTCTCTTTTCACATACTATCTTGAAACACTTTATTAATTAAAATTACACTTTAGGTGCCCAATACAATGAATCAAGGAAACTTCACATATTAGCTGTTGCCTTGATAATTTTCTTAGCTTTGAAACCTAACTGGTTGTATCCTCTTCATCACAGTTCTATTTCTGACCAGGCACAGATTACTCTTAGCCAAATGAGGCATTTTGAATTTGAGGTTTACCATGATTCAACTTGTCTACAGTAGCCTAAATGTCAATGGATGTGTTTATCGTAACATGTGGTGATTGGAAATAAGCCCCATATTAGCACAGTCATTAAAGAGATACACACAGGAATTTAAAGGTAATTCTGCTGTCAGACTCTACATATATGCAGAATGGCATTTGCAATTGAAAATGTGCAGAAGTACATCATATTGCAACACTGATTTGTTTTTTTTTATTTTTGTTTTATTTTTTGTTCACCATTTCAGTCAAATCTTAGTGAAACACAGTTAAAAAATAGCTCAGAGATTCATAGATCTGAATACTGCAGCATCAGAAAAGCAAACTGAATGTACTAAACTGTCTTTGGACTGGGTCATGGCTTTTAGGTTGAGTGTTGGTAGAGAAATGTAAATCTTTGACTCCCAGGACTCAATGAGATCTGTCTTAGTAACAGACAGTAGCATTTTCCATACTTGAAAGTTAAATAGGCATTTATAAAGTCAGAAGTTAGATTTAACAGAAAAATCTTTTGAATAACCAGAAAAGATTTGATAAAAAGTTCATATTCTAACTTTACTCATGCTCTTTCCAACATAATTCTTGCTCCTTAGTTCATGCTGCTTGATATCCTGTTCTGAGTACTCTGTTTTCAGGTATTTGGTTCATAGTAACATCAGTATATAGTTTGAGGTAATAGCAAGGGACTCAACCTGTCTTCCTTTTTTTTTTTTTTAATTTATCTATAAAATGGAAATATTGACAAGACCATAGGTGAAGAGGGTTAAAATTCCTACCACCAGAACTCCATATCCCATCCTCTCTCTTGAAAGCTTTCCTATTCTTTATCCCTCTGGGAGCATGGACTCAGGATCATTATGGGGTGCAAAAAGTGGAAGTCTGGCTTCTGTGTAATTGCTTCTCTGCTGAACATGGATATTGGCAGGTTGATCCATACTCCCAGCCTGTCTCTTTCCCTAGTGGAACAAGGCTGGAGAGGTGGAGTTCCAGGACACATTGGTGAGGTTATCTGCCTGGGGAAGTCAGGTAGGCATCATGGTAGCATGTGGAACTTGGTGGCTGAAAAAGCATTAAGATATAAAGCAGAACAAATTGTTAAATAATCAGGAACCTAAAGAATATAGCAGATGAGACTTGGGGTCTCCATTTTGGAGAAAACCAGTAGGTCTATTTTAGGTATATTCAAAGAGACCTATGACTTTATTAATTTTTGCCTGATCCTGTCAGCTAACATGCAGGTGGACCAAAGGTATTGTCTGGGGAGATAGTGTCAGAGTTGAAAAAAAGAACTAGAAAGCTGTATCAGGGAAGAGAGTAGACCCCAAAGATGTAAAAGTATATATTGTTAACTAAACCCCATCAATTTGATCTGGGCCCCATATTCGTCACAGAAGCCTATGTAACCTCTGCATCCCTGTAGGTCTGATCTCACATTCTGTGTTCATGGCTAGGAACATTGTAGGCTGCATTAATTACAGGACCTATCTTCCTTGAGTGGTAGAGTATGTTGGTAGAGTATGTTGGCTCAACCTCCCTTCAGAGAATGGGATTGCCCCTGTTGTATGCTTTACATTGGGTTGTTCTAGCTCTCCCCCTGCCAAGAAAATTGGATCAGTCCTGCTAGTTTTGCAGCCCGCTTGGCCCCGCCCCTAGGAACCCCGAGAGGGTTCCAGAGTTCCAGAGTTGGAGAGTTCGAGAGTGTTTGGCTCCACCGCGGGGCAAAGAGGCAGCAGAGTTCTGTTTGGTGATTAGTTTGATTTAGTTTATAAATCGTTGTTCCTGAATAAAGAAATACAGCTTCCCTGCCCAGCCATATGTCTCTGGTCATCTCTGTTACCCGCCCGTAAAGCTAGCCCGGCCAGCTGGAACCCCCGAATTTTAACAACAGCCCCTACCATTATTGATCTACATTGAGGGCAAGGTCCTATAGGCTACAATGGGGTAAATTGTCTTTCTGTCCCCATATTCCTCTGAGCCAAGGGTTACTTGAAGATGTACACACCCAGGACAGTTTTATTTCCTCCCAACAAATTAACGTTTGTCAAAACCAGGAAGAAGTGACTCCTGTGTTAAATGTATTGTCTACTATCTGGTGATGTAATCAGGTTTAATTGCAGTTTAAAGCCATTTATTTCAAAGCTGCTTCAGCCACTTAGGGTAAAGAGTTCCAGGAATTAACCTCTCTGACATTCCCCTTTTCCTATACGTGTCTCATTCGGGATGAGAAGTTAGGGAGTTGGCTGTTCTTGTCTTCATGAATTGCTGCCACCAATCTGGTTCCCAATTCCTTAGATTCATTATGGTTAGATGGGTGAAAGGTAGGCCTGAGGACAATGCAGTCAGCAGGGGTCTGAGTGTGGTGGCAAGCCTCCAGGGGAGGGGAGTTCACTGCATAATCTGCCCTTTAGGTGGCATTCCTGCAGTGCCCTGAAGTCCATGACACACAGGGCCCTTCCCTGTTGTATCAGCCCTGGCAAGCTACAGCTCCTATCTGACCATCTATGTCTAACAATGAGGCTGGACAGATACTTAGCTGGAAGATGTGGACGTCTGAGAACATCTAAAAATTGTTGGCAAGCGCCCCGCCTTCCCCCACCCCCAACAGAAAAGGGGCCAAATGAAATTTTCCCTTTCTCCACGGGAAAAAGAAGCCACACTCTTGAGAAAGAAATTGTGTGGTAACTCTTTTGTCTGTTTTTACTGTCTTTATGGCCTTACATTCCAGTCTGAGAACCACTGAGTCAGAGATCACCATGCAGTGTGACTGGTTCAGAGTTTCTTGATGCTGCACAGAAGGCCTGGGTTGGTATTCTTCCTGGCTCTGTCTCTTCTACACGCAGCACCACGCCCTTCCTGCTCCCAGACCCACTCCCTGCCTGGGTCTAAATCTCAGTGTCAGATGTGTTGCCAAAGATGCTCTGACCTGTCCTGAGCTGCTCTTCTGATACTTGACCAAAAGAAACTATACATGTCAGCAAGGTCTGAATGTTCTGTGCTCAATTTATTTTACTTTTTAAATATTTTAATTTTTATGAGAAAGATACAAAAAGACACACACACACACACACCTCTCCCCAGCTCAGGCTTAAGGAGGTGCTGGGAATTGAATCTAGGACCTCAGAGCCTCACGCATGAAACCCTTTTATATAACTATTATGCTATCTCCTCACCCTCCTTTGTTCAATCTAAAATAGCCAAGATTCGTACTCAAATCCTAAATTCTAAAAACCCACAAATGTCAGGCAGGATGGCTTAAAACAGTGATTATTAAAGTACTTAAAAGGGCATATTTTTTGCCACCTGGAAAACAACTAAATAGTTGGGAGTGGGGGCTGGGCGGTAGCACAGCGGGTTAAGTGCACATTTAAGCGCACATTACGCAAAGCTCAAGGACCTGTGCAAGGATGCCAGTTCGAGCCCCCAGCTCGCCACCTGCAGGGAGTTGCTGTCTTTCACTCCCCCTCTCTGTCTTCCCCTCCTCTATCCAACAATGACAACAATAACAAGGGCAACAAAATGGGGAAAATGACCTCCAGGAGCAGTGGATTCATAGTGCATGCACTCAGCCTCAGCGGTAACCCTGGAGGCAAAAACAAATAGTCGAGAGTTACGATTTCTGTTCACTGATCACCTATTACCTACCCACCATCTAAACCTTACATCTAATCCCAACAACAGTGGTGCTGCCAATTAGACATTTTTCGTGTACCATTTACAAAGGAGAAAATTGAAGGTTAGAACAAGATATGAGTTCTAGATGGTGGAGTTTATTGGTAAGATTTTTGGGTGTAAGCAATAATCCAATTTAAACATCCCACAATAATTATATAAAAATAACTATATATTTTTCCTAGTAATGAGAACTTGTAACACAGTTGCATTAGCTAAAGTCACCATATTCTATATCACACACCTATGACTTACGACTTATTTCATAACTGAAAGTTTGAACCTTTGACTCCTCACACTTTGTTTTTTGCCTGCAGGGTTATTGTTGGGGCACGGTGCCTGCACTATGAATTCACTGCTACTGGAAGTCTTTTTTAAAATTTATTGTTGTAGTTACTAATGTTGTTATTGATGTCATTGTTGTTGGATAGGACAGAGAGAAATGAGAGTGGAGGGGAAGACAGGGGGGATAAAGATAGACACCTGCAGACCTGCTTCACTGCCTGTGAAGTGACTCCCCTGCAGGTGGGGAGCCAGGTGCTTGAACCCAGATCCTTAGGCGGGTCCTTGTGCTTTGTGGCACCTGTGCTTAACCCACTGCACTACTGCCAGACTCCCTCCTGGAGGTCTTTTACAGAGGGCAGAGAGAAATCGAGAGAGGACAGGGAGATGCTTCATTGCTTTTGAATTATGTGCTGCTTAGAAATTGACTTCGGGGGTCAGGCGGTGGCACAGTGGGTTAAGCACATGTGGTGCAAAGCGCAGGGACTGGTGTAAGGATCCCGGTTCGAGCCCCCGGTTCCCCACCTGCAGGGGAGTCGCTTCATAGGCGGTGGAGCAGGTCTGCAGGTGTCTATCTTTCTCTCCCCTCTCTGTCTTCCCCTTCTCTCTCCATTTCTCTCTGTCCTATCCAACAACGAACAACATCAACAATGGCAATAATAATAGCCACAACGAGGCTACAACAACAAGGGCAACAAAAGGGGGAAAAATGGCTTCCAGGAGCGGTGGATTCCAGCAATAACCCTGGAGGGGAAAAAAAAAAAAGAAACTGACTTCTTGAACCCGTATTCTTAAGCATGGTAATGTGTGTGTTTAACCAGATGCACCACTGCCCAGGCCCCTTCACACATTTTTCACAGCCCCTGCCGTCACACCTTTTGCAATCATGCATATGTTTTCTGGATTTTTGCCTTCTATTTCACATGTAAGCAATAGAACTGGAGAGGATAGGTAAGGCATTCCTGAGTGAGGAAGAAGCAAGTTCATACCTATCGATAACTTATCAAGAGTTTTTTTTTTTTTTCCTCCAAGGTTATCCCTGGTGCTCGGTGCCGGCACTAAGAATCCACTGCTCCTGGAAACCATCTTTTCCCCATTGCTGTTGGATAGGACAGAGAGAAATTGAGGGGAGGGCAGAGGGTGAGAGTGAAAGGTAGACACCTGCAGACCTGCCTCACTGCTTATGAAGCTACCTCCCTGCGGGTGGGGAACCGGGTACTCTAACCAGGATCCATGCGCCGTCCTTGAGCTTTGCATCATGTGCGCTTAACCTGGTGCACTACCTCCTGGCCCCCATCAAGGGTTTTTTTTTTATGTTTATTCTGGCTATATGAGTTTAACAAGCTGTCTGCTTTAAAGTTCAGAAGCCAATTTCTAAGCAGGACATAGCTCTTTCCAATTGCTCAAAGCTAGATGGTAGAGATCACTTTGTGAATCAGTTTATAACCATTCTGTTTTACTTGCGGCAGATGGCAGCAAGCCCTAGGTTGGGAACTCAGCTATGATGTGTTAACAAGAAATAATGGTGCATGTCCTTCAATTAGATTAATCAGGCACAGACAGAGCTACAGAATTAACAACTGAGATTAGCATTGGCTGGACGAGGTTGGCAGGGTGAAACTGGAAAATGCCAAAGTTGGGATTCAAAAGCACTCCTGGTTTGCATTCATATTCAGAATTTTATCTCCATCACAAAGGGACGTTTTTGTGATGGAGATAAAATTCTGAATGGGCTTCAGGATTATAATCCTGCATGTGAGCCCACAGTTTACTCAGGGGAGCCTAATTCAGCATTCCTCTAGGACACACCCATTGGTAGTACAGGGAAGTGGTGAGACACATACCTGCATAGGGATCCTGCTCTTTGAGCACAATACACCTGTGAATATTAGGAACTGCCAGTTTCCTCTCTTACCCTGGCCCAGTCTCAAGCTATATGCGGTAGGAGTAATAGGCAATAACATACAGAAATATGTTGTGTGTATACATTTTTTTTCACTTGACAGGGCTCTGGTGTTCTAGAGGGTTTCAATCACTAGATAACTGGTTACCTCTTCAAAGGGATATATGTATTTCTTGAAAACTTCAGCTGCTGTTCTCAGGATTACCAGTGTTAGCAGGCCCAGACACACACAGGTTGAAGCAATAGTGAATCTATTAGTTGATTGTCTAGGCAGAGGGCAATAATTTAAGGCAATCCTACTCATTCACATTTAACTCTATGTATTTATTTAATCTGATAGAAATTTAGAGAGAAAGAGAAAAGAAAGACACCTGCCGAACTGCCTCACCACTCCTGAAGCTTTCCCCCTGCAGGTGGGGAATAGAGTTTGAACCCAGGTCCTTGTACATGGTAATATACACACTTAACCAGGTACACCACCACGCAGTCCTTCACATTAAACTCTTTCTCCTGTAGTACAGATGTTATTATGGAGGCTGCTAGGGAAAAAAATGACACTTCCAACCTCCCTTTAACATATTTGTGAATCTTGGTCTTTGTTTCTTTCAAATGCTATGTTGCTTTCTCCCCCCGCCCCCCATTCTTCTTTTTCTTTTCTACCACATCACTGCTCAGTTCTGTCTTGTGGTGGTGCTGGAAATTCAACTGGGAACCAATTCTATTGTACTGCCCAGATGCTAGCTCCCAGCACTTAAACACTGTTTAATTGCCAACCAGATCTCCCTAGGGAGTATGGGGGTGTTCTGCTGCTGAGTGGCTATAGGAGAGAGGGGTCAATGCAGTGAAAAATGCTCTGATTGCCTTGGAGTCTTAGGTGGTCAGAGACAGTGCCTAGGAGGTCTGTGAGATGGTGGGGACCCTTGAGGAAAGAGGCATTATGGCTTGACTTGGCTTCTCTGGGCTCATCTGTAGGAGGCCACTGAGAGCAGTGAACTCAGGACCACTAAGAGTGGCCCCAGACTCAATTAGGAAGCATCTGGGGGGACATCATAGTGGGTGGGTACAGCAGCTTCAGAAAGTCTTGCCTGCTGAGAGGCCACAGACAGGTATAGGGAATCCTGATTCCCCGTGGGACGCAACACACCTGTGAATGTTAATAATTGTCAGTTCCCTCTTTTACCATGACCTGATTTCAAGCTATATATGGTGGGTGCTATAGGTAATAACATACCGTGTGTGTGTGTGTGTATGTGTGTGTGTGTGTGTGTGTGTGTGTGTGTGTGAAAGAGGGGGGGGAGAGAGACAGAGACAGAGAGAGAGAGAGAGAGTCTTTCTAGATGATGATTGTTCTCTAGGTCATATTTTTTTATAAAAGTTTTGAAATCAGTTCCTAAAGTCTACCTACCAATGCAAACTATCCATGCAATATGTGGAGATAGTTCAGAAACTAGAGGCTGAGCCAATCCTTCCACTACAGCTTCTGTCTCCTCTTCCACCAGGATCCTGATCTTTTACATGTGTACTCCCTTGGTCTGGCATTGGATGGAGAACAGTATTAAACCCCTGAAAGATGGTGCCAGGCCTCTGGGAACACATACTCTGTGACAGATGGTAGCAAATTAAACTGGCAATTGAAAAAGCCAGGGCATTTCTAAGGCTTCTGTTGGAGGAGTGATTCGAGAGGGATGGAGTCAAGGAAGACAGCTGAAAAGTGGTCCAAAATAGTACTTAGCAACAATCTGGTCAATAAACACTTTGTGAGAGCCCATGTGGGAAAAGCTATTCTAGATTCTTTAGGTGTCTCTAAAAATCAGAGACCTTCATACTGTCATTTATCTAATAGGAATGGTAGCACACAGAGAACTGCAGAGACAATTCCAAGCTGAGCAGAAGTAGGATCAAAGGCATATGTCAGCATAAGCAAAAACACAGCTACCTCACTAATGTGCTTTAGTGGGAGGGTCTCAAATGACTTGCAGAAAATGAGAGAAATAAAATTATAGGACTGGAAAGGACAGTGGACAACCTCAATTTAAAGATGAGACTTAAGCACTTTCCCTAGCAGACTAAAGTGATTTCTTCAAGGTCAAGTTCACTTGGTTATTATTTAATTTTTTTTTTAAAGATTTGTTTAATCACTAATGAAAGAGAGGAGGAGAAAGAGAATCAGAGCATCACTCTGGCACAGGTGATACTGGGGCTAGAACTCAGGATTTCAGGGCCAGGTGGTGGTGCACCTGGTTAAGCACATGCATTACAGTGCACAAGGAACAGGGTTCAAGCCCCCAGTCCCCACCTGTAGAGGGAAAGCTTCACAAAGCTGCAGGTGCCTCTCTGCCTCTCTCCCTTCTCAATTTCTGGCTGTCTCTATCCAATAAAAATTTAAAAAGATAATAAAAATTAAAAATAAAAAAGAAGGGGGTCGGGCGGTGGCGCAGTGGGTTAAGCGCATGTGGCGCAAAGCGCAGGAACCGGCGTAAGGATCCCGGCTCGAGCCCCCGGCTCCCCACCTGCAGGGGAGTCGCTTCACAGGCGGTGAAGCAGGTCTGCAGGTGTCTATCATTCTCTCCCCTTCTCTGTCTTCCCCTCCTCTCTCCATTTCTCTCTGTCCTATCCAACAACGAATTGCATCAACAAGGGCAATAATAATAACCACAACGAAGCTACAACAAGGGCAACAAAAGGGGGGGGAAATGGCCTCCAGGAGCGGTGGATTCATGGTGCAGGCACCGAGCCCAGCAATAACCCTGGAGGAGGAAAATAATAATAATAAAAAAAAAGAACTCAGGATTTCATGGTGCACTGCCTCTGGGCCATGGTCACTTAGTCATTTGATACACAGTGAATATTGTTAGTATTAATGCACAACAAGTAATAATCCTAATACTACCATTACTTATAGTAATAGACACATCACTGTCACCTCTATTACTAATAGTTTTAATAGTACAACTTATAGCTATGAGTGTGCCAGCCACATATGTACTTAACTATGTGCTGGCCACATATGTGCTTACCCTGACCTATGTCTTTGTTTCTAGTTCTGCTCCACTTGGAATTGTCCCTGCAGCACTCTGTGTGCTGTCGTTCCTGTTAGACAGACAGGTTTATTAAGTAGGCAGATTGAGTAATTTAAGCCTTACTGCAGGTGATGATATTTTCACCTCTATTCACAGATGGAGAAACTGAGAGGAGAGTAGAAATCTATTGCTCAAAGTCAGAGTCAGTAGGTGATGAAACGAGACTTGCACCAGGCTGGTTGGATCGATGGCTTGTGATCTTACTCTTTGAGCTCCATGGTCCCTCCCTTGGGTCTCTGACTTCTTTTCCAATGCTCCTTGTCCTTGGACTGACTTTGGAAGGGATTGCAGATAGAAAACAAGAGAGTGGCATGATAAAAGTGACATGTTTGTATGTCTGTTATGACTTTAGTGTGGTGGGGTCTGGGTGGACTAGAGAAGGAAGAGGAATACTGGGTAAACAGATACTGTCTAATGAATGTCTCTCTGTACCACATTGGGAATGGCAACGTTGACATTAGGTAAGAATGACTGGTTAGCAATTATGCACCTGGCATCAACTTGACTGCCTTATTATTTATCATTCTAAAACGCAACAACAACAAACCTAACCGAACCAGGAGGGAATGAGAGTAAGGAAAGAGGGGAGGAATAGTACAGTAAAAGAAAAAAAGAGCAAAATTAGAAGTAAAACAAATATTGATGACTTTCAATATTTACTTTGTTGATTTTTATTTATTTTTTCTTATTTGACAGGACAGAGAGAAATTGAGATAAACAGGGAGAAAAACAAACACATGCAGGCCTGCTTTATCACTTGTGAAGCATTCTCCCCTGCAGGTGGGGAGTGGGTGTTCGAACCCGGGTCTTTGTACATGGTGATACGTGTGCTTAACCAGGTGTGCCACCACCCAGCCCCTCCCCCAATATTTTTTTACATACATCCTGTTCTTTGGAAAGGGTGGTTTAAATATATTGCCAGTGTCAGTGGCTCATTGAATAAAAAAATCAAAGAGCAAGACAAGAAAAATGCCATCTCCTAAGGGATAGGCACTACATTAGAAGTCCAACTGTTTTTTTTCTCTTTGTCTCCAGGGTTATTGCTAGGGCTCCATGCCTGTACTACAAATTCACTGCTCCTGGAGGCTACCCCCCCTTTTGTTGCCCTTGTTTAGCATTGTTGTAGTTATTGTAGTTGTTATTGCTGTCGTTGTTGGATAGGACAGAGAGAAAGCGAGAGAAGAGGGGAAGAGAAAGAAGGGGAGAGAAAGACACCTGCAGACCTGCTTCACCACCTGTGAAGCGACCCGACACACACACACACAGGTGGGGAGCCTGGGGCTTGTTTTGCTGGTCCTTGTGCTTCATGCCCTGTGAGCTTAACCTGCTGCGCTACTGCCTGGCCCCTGGAAGTCCAACTTTTTTTTTTTTTTTTTTTTTTTTTTTACAGATTTGGGACTCCATTAGGAAAGGACTTATTAGAAGTCCTGACGGCAGGAAGCCTTGAGCTGTGGAGTCCTGGTCCACTTACAATGCCTGGGGGTAATGTGGGGTATAATATAGACTACCCTGGCAGAACATTTAAACTCCAAATCTCCCTGAAGGGATAATCAAGACTGTTCTTAAACTGCATCACACATCTCAGTTCTTCCAAGGGTCTCTCCTTAATAAACCTCCTACCTCTAAGTGTTGCTCAGAGTCAAGTTCCCAAAGAGCCCAGGAAGAGTCATGGAAAGTCTGCCTGCCTCATCTGTCTCCCACTGAGACAGACTGTTCTTATGGGAGTGAATGTTTCCTGCTGTCCTGATACATTTCTTTCCCCAGATTGCCTTCATGGAAGAGATCATCTGAGAAAACACCATCTTCCTTTGGGGCACCACTCCTGCTCTCTCTCATTTGTGAATAAATCTTTACAAATAATAGCTCTATGCAGAGTCAAACGTTTAAAGAAATCAACTTGTATTTGAATACTGCTTCTGTTCAGTCTTAGAGTTCTCTTGGCATCCTAATCAGATAAGCTGCTTTCAGATTCTCATTTTCAGAGGCTACAAGCAATTTCTCAGCTATCCACCAGATGGAACCTTTCTACCAGAAATCAGGCTCTGCTGTGTGGAAACAGTTGTTTTTTTATCCTAGAGTGAAACTATAACTTCACCACAGACTGAGAAGCTTGTCCTGGCTACTGTTAAAAGAAAGAAAACTAGCAAGTACTGATCTTAGATTAAGTATGTGGCTGTAGTCTGCAATAATTTTATTTTCCAAAATATGAGACAGAGCTTGGAGTGTCCTGCTGGTGGTGGAGGTGTCTTTGCAGATGTGTAAAACAGAGAGAACTCTGTGAGGGAGAGACAGAGGGAGGGGGTTGAGGTAAGCTCTCCAGGGAACCTGGCCAATAAGCTCTCGATGCCTTTGTGTTTGTACTAGTTGCCAAGTACCTTTTGGACCTGCTCTGAAATGTTAATCAGTTGCCCTATAAAAGAAAGCCTTTGTTGAGAGACTTCCTCATTCCTTCAACCCTTTAGAATCTCAAGTTTGACTCAATCACCAGTCACCGGTGTTATTGTACATTTTGTATATCCTTGGGAAGGTAAGCTATGTTTACTGCAGGGTGATTCTGTCACCTGTTTTGCCTGGCACCTACCTGCTTTTATCACTAAAAGTTTAGTAAACCTGGTCCTCTGTGATGACCTGAGAATTTACACTGGCACAGAGCTGGACTTTCATTGCCTAGTCAGTGAGCCAGATGATCTGGACAGGTAATATTTGAAAATTCTCAATCATTTCACTTCTACTATTTTCTTTCGAGGCTTCACTCCCCATTTCTCATTTAGCCATTTAGGGGCTCTATGTTAGGAAAGACAAAGTTCTGAAGGAACCATTTTTTTCCCCTTGATTTTTGAGTTTCAGAAGTATAGGCCTCAGTCAATAGATTTGGGAGAATGTGTAGTAATATATATGTACTTCCTAGCTTGGGGAAAGAGAACTGAGTAATAGGTACTGGTAGGTCTCTGAGCAGGAAACCTGATTTTGGCCAATTTCTCTGGGGAGAAATGAGCACAGGGTGCCTTGAGATGAAAGAACTGAGCCCCCTTTCTAGGGAAAATGATGAGAAGCCTACTAAAGAGCTCAGTAGAGAGAGGACTGTTCCCTTATCCCAAAGTTGAGGGCAAAAAGATGCAGTTGCCTTTGGGAGGTGCAGAGCTAGGAAATTCTGGTCTGGAAAGTACCTCTCAGGGGGTGTGTGGATTGCATAATGTCCCATATTCATGTCCACTTGGAAGGCTACTGCGTGAAGATAGGGTGAAGACTGAACAATACAATCAAGAGTTGCTGGTTTTTATCTATTTATTTCAGTCAGCATCATCCCCTCTCTCCAGGCTCATCTTTTTAAAATTGCAGAGGAGTATTTCACTGAGTATATATCCCAGCTGTCAGCCACCAGGAACTAAAAAAAAAAAAAAAGGCCAGGAAGGAGTCGAGCTTTTGGAAGCTCACGACCCAGCTGACCCCTTGGTTTCAGACTTCCAGTTTCTGTTGATTTAAATCACTCGGGTTGTGGTTCTTGGTTTTGGCAACTCTTACAAATGAATCCAGACTAGAATGAGGATGAGGGAGGAGCAGTTAGCTGGGCAACACCTGAGCAGCATTTGGTCTGCAGTCTGTGGGGGCAGCAGAGAGGGGGCTACGGAACAGAGGGTGGGCCCAGGGTGGGCCCAGTGTTCTGCTAGATTTCAGCAGCGCGGTTCTGATCTCTGTGAGATGGCATTTCTGTCCAACCTGAAGCAAATTAAGTGCAAGAAAATTGTCACTTTTTAACTTTTCTGCTTGGTTTTGTGAACTGAAATTCCATACCAGTTCCACATCTGCTATCTTATTTAATTCTCTGGAAAGTAATGGTCAGGAGACTAAGCAAGTTTATTTTGTGTTTGCTGTTTGTGGCAGCAGAATTCCCCTCTACCCGTTGATTAACCCCTCCTGCTTTTCATTATTATTTTATCTTTTTAAAATGTATATTTAATTTATTTATTAGGTAAAGACAGAAATTGAGAGGGGAGGGGGAGATAGGGAGAGAGACAGAGAGACAACTGTATCCCTGCTTCACCACTCGTGAAGCTTTCCCTCTGCAGGTCGGGGCCAGGGACTTGAACCTGGGCCCTTGAGTACTGTAATGTATATGCTTAGACAGGTGTACCACTGCCTGGCCCTGATTTTCATTATTAGTAACATTTCCCCTTCCTACTTCCTAGAAACTTTGGACAAACTGAACTGTGTTCTAAAAACTAACCAGGGGTGGGGGTAGATAGCATAATGGTTATGCAAAGAGACTCTCATGCCTGAGGCTATGAAGTCCCAAGTTCAATCCTCCTGCACCACCATAAACCAGAGCTGAGCAGTGCTCTGGTTAAAAAAAAAAGTTAAAAACATAAAATAATAAAAAACAAACCAGTATTTCTTGTTTGAGCATTTTAGATCAGGCTTTATCTTTTTTTTTTTTTTTAGGTAAACAACATTGTGTTTATTTAGTATATTGTTTATTTATTTATTTAATAAAGGAGACATTAACAAAACCATAGGATAGAAGGGGTACAACTGCACACCATTCCCACCACCTGCTCTCCATATCCCACCCCCTCCCCTGATAGCTTTCCCACTCTCTATCCCTCTGGGAGTATGGACCCAGGGTCATTGTGGGTTGCAGAAGGTGGAAGGTCTGGCTTCTGTAATTGCTTCCCCGCTGAACATGGTTGATCCATACTCCCAGTCTGCCTCTCCGTTGTATCTTAACTCAACACATAGATTCCTGATTCTTGCCAACATTCTACTCATTAGTCCAAATTCAGCTCATGAAGCCTTTCCAAACTTTTCCAAATGTACAATTAAACATCACTTTTTTTTCTTTTGCCGTAAGTAGTTCATGCCTGTGGTTCATAAGTGGTTCATTGATCCCAGTGGACTTTTTCTTTTTCTTATTTCCAGACAGAGAGGAGAGACACCAGTGCACCACTCCACAGCTTGTGAAGCTCGTCCTCTGCTGTCTTACTTAGTTCTCTGGAAAGTAATGGTTGGGAGACTAAGCTGAGACTAAGCAAGGTGCTCCCATCTGGTGGGCCTTTGCAGGTGGCAAAGCATGTACCCTGCTGGGCCATCCATTACCACTTTGCTCTCATGAAAGACATGCATTGGAAACTGTTTAGATCATGAAAGAGATACAGACAGGACTTCTGCACTTATGACAGGAGACAGAAGGAGAGAGCAGCACTCGCTGGCTTTGCAGCTGCTGTTCTAGAGACAGCTCTTTCCTTAGGCGCCGACAGACGTTTCGTGTGCACCACAGCTTCCCTGCTTGGCTGCTTGTTCATGTGATTTTGGCTTTATGTGTTATTTGCTGTGATTGGGTAAGATATTTTTTTGTGGGGGGAGTGTCTGGGAATGTTTTTTTTCTTTCTAACTAAATGAATAGTCATTGCTTTTTTGCCTTATGCCATTTCAACTGCAGAGAGGTTTAAACTTGAAAAGGTTATTTTCAAGTTACTTTCAGATAACAGGGGAAGCCTGTAGTTATTTAAAAATTTTTTTTAATATTTATTTTATTCCCTTTTGTTGCCCTTGTTTTATTGTTGTAGTTATTATTATTGTTGTTATCATTGTTGGATAGGACAGAGAGAAATGGAGAAAGGAGGAGAAGACACAGAGGGGGAGAGAAAGATAGACACCTGCAGACCTGCTTCACCACCTGTGAAGCGACTCCCCTGCAGGTGGGGAGTCAGGACTCGAACTGGGATCCTTATTCCAGTCCTTGCACTTTGTGCCATCTGCGCTTAACCCGCTGTGCTACAGCCTGACTCCCAAGCCTGTAGTTCTGAAAGCAGTTCTGCTCTTGTGTCCTATGGCATGAACAGAGCAGGGCAGCCTCCTCTCTGTTCCCACTCCCACCCCCACGACAGGGCTCAGTGCAGGCCTGTTCATTTACACGCTATAATCATGACTGAAAACACTACTGCGTTCACAAGGCACTGTGGGCATTAACACCCTTAGTTTGTGACTCAAGCAGACCCTTTGTGATTTAGAGAGTTTTATGCCTGGGCTACATCTATGCAAAGGAGAGAAACTCTCTTCTTTGGAAGATCACAGGTACTTGTGGCCATGTCTTGTGACTTTCCAGAGAAGTGAAGGAAGAATTAACATCCACGACCACTCTATTGAAGGAAGAAAACTGGGATTTGCAACCCCTGTATATGCTATGATTTGCATACCGCCTTTCATCTAACTGCCTTGCCACTCTCATGGCTTCTTCTGTCTATAAATGGCTGAAATCTCCTTGAACTGACCACTCCTGACTGCCTTCTGGAAAGGCAAGCTTTCCTGGGAGGGGAAAGGAGGGATCTAATCCTGAGTACAGGTCTCAAATGAAAGGAGGAGGTGGGGCCAGCAGAAGGGAAGGAGCCAAGGTTGGCAGGAAAAAAGACCAGGGAAGCCAAGGTGAAATTTGTCCACTCTCTTTATTTGCTGTGGACCTGTCTATTTCTGACATTCTATGCAAATGGATCGCTCTTTTAAAAGAAAAACTCACTAGGGGTCGGGCGGTGGCTCAGTGGGTTAAGCGCATGTGGCGCAAGACTCAGGAACCGGCGTAAGGCAGGGGAGTTGCTTCACAGGCGGTGAAGCAGGTCTGCAGGTGTCTATCTTTCTCTCCCCTTCTCTGTCTTCCCCTCCTCTCTCCATTTCTCTCTGTCCTATCCAACAACGAATTGCGTCAACAAGGGCAATAATAATAACCACAACGAAGCTACAAGGGCAACAAAAGGGGGGGGAAATGGCCTCCAGGAGCGGTGAATTCATGGTGCAGGCACCGAGCCCAGCAATAACCCTGGAGGAGGAAAAAAAAAAAAAAAACTCACTAATCTCCAAAAGCCTAGAACACTAGAAAGTTACCATTACTGACTTGATTAAATAAGAATGTTAAGAATAACAAACCAAACTCCTTAGCACAGTAGTTACCATTGTTCCATGAAAGAAATGAAGTTCCAATGATAAAATATTTTGAAATATTTTATTTTATTATTTTATAGAGACAGTTAGAAATTGAGAATGAAGGAGAAATTGGGAGAGGAGGGGAAGACAGAGGGGGAGGGAAAGATAGACTTCTGCAGACCTGCTTCACCACTTGTGAAGCGACCCTCCTTCAGGTGAGCAGCCTGGGGGTTCAAACCCAAATTCTCATACAGGTCTTTGCACTTTGAGCCATATGTGCTTCACCTACTGCACTACCGTGGGTCCCCGACAAAACATTTTGATTGAGAAAATAATCTCAGAATAAAGGGTCTTTCTTTTAAATTATGTAAATGTAACTTTATGGTGGGGGAGGGGGATAACCACTCTGCTCCTATTTCCGTTGGCTGTGGGTTCAAGAAAATATTGGTGGAGACTGGAATCCTAGTGTTTTTGGTGTCTTTTGTTGTTGTTACTGGGCCTTTACCTTTGGTGCTGAATGTTTAAGATAGAAAAAGAGAGAACCAGAGAGAGGGAAAAACACTGCAGCACCAGAGTTTCATCCAATGCAGTGGGGACATGGCCAGTGCCTGGCTCCTATGCACGAAAAAAAAACAGTAGCACTGTCTAGATGAGCTAACTAGCTAGCACACATCTGAAACATCTGGATTTTGAGAATGACATCTACTCTTGATGCTAAACCAATGTAGAGTTCAAGGTACTATGCTGCCCTCTGGTGGCCAAATGGAGTTGTTAAAGCAGCAAAAGGGCCTCAAATCTGTTTAGCTATGATCCATCAATTACATTTTACTTTCAAGAATAAATGGAAATAAGGGCAATAGCCTCTTTGTCAGGTGAGGTTCCTGAAGATGGGGAAAGCCGAGCCCTTGCTATCAAGAAACTTTCATGTAACAGACATTTCAAACAAAAGTCAGCTAAAAGCCTTTGAGTTCATGCATTGATATGTTAACTCCCAGGGCCGGGTGGTGGCACACCTGGTTGAGAGTATATATTATTAGCATTTACAAGGACCCAGGTTTGAGCCCCCAATATCCACATGCAGGGGGAAGGCTTTGCGACTGGTGAAGCAGTGCTGCAGGTGTCTGTTTCTTTCCCTCTCTGTCACCCCAACCCCCTCTCAACTTCAGTCTCCATCCAATAAATAAAGATAATAAAAACTTTTAAAAATAAATGCTAACTCCCCATGAAGGTGCTTCTGTTTCCTCACCAAGATCAGCAGTTTGTCAATTCTCACTTATAATAGGCTCACCTAGAGACATAAATAGAGGACTCGGCTTCTCTGCTAGAGATAACGGGCCTTGAGAATCAGCAACTACTGTGAAACGCCACCTGCTCCCTACCAACTAACATTAAGAGAATGGCACAGGCAACAAATCCATTAGCCTGGAGTTTAATAAATTTTGATAATTTGGGTCCAGGTGGTGGTGCACCTGATTAAGTGCACACATTATAGTGAACAAGGACCTAGGTTAAAGCCCCTGGTCCCCATCTGCAGTGGGAAAGCTTCATGCGTGCTGAAGCAGGGCTGCAGGTGTCTCTCTGTATCTCTCCCTATCTTTCTTGTATTTTATTTATTTATTTGGTTTTTTAATATATAATTTTTATTTATAAAAAGGAAACACTGACAAAAACTATAAGGTAAGAGGGGTACAACTCTACACTATTCCCACCACCAGAGCTCCCTATCCCCTCCCCCCTGTATCTCTCCCTTTCTATCTCCCCATCTCCTCTCAGTTTCTCTCTGTCTTATCCAATAATAAAAATTAATTAATTTTTAAAAAGCAAATAAAGAGGGAGAAAAACTCCAGCACCAAAACTTTTTTGTGTGTGTCAGGGGTCCTACCATGTGATGTTGGGAGTTGAACGTGGACTACACAAATGATAAGATGTAGGGAACTATCTCTCTAGCCTGTTCATTTGTTTCTTATAGTTATGTTGTGAAGCAGATACTATTTTACAGATGGGCAAATTAAGACCAGGCCACACAAGCAGAACATATCAAAGGTAGCATTTGAAGGTCGGGTTATCTGAAAACAGAATGCCGTCACATTATAACCATAAAGACAAAAAACAAAAAATGATAAAGACAGGTACAACCCTTCATTTTACAAATGGAGAAGACTGAGGACCAGGGAGGAAAAGTGGTGACACTGTTGAGGCTCCATTACTGCTCACAAATTCTGTAACCAGTAAGATTCCAGCCTGTTTCTAAAAGCTCTATTGGGGGGAGGGCAGTGGTGCATCCAGTTGAGTGTACGCATTACCATGTGCTAAGACCTGGATTTAAGCTCCCGGGATTTAAGCTTCTTCACACCTGCAGGGGTGAAGCTTTAGGAGTGGTGAGACATGTCTGCCGGGGTCTGTCTTTTTCTCTTCCTTTCTACCTCCCTCTCCTCTCTCAATTTCCCTTTGTTCTATCCGAAAAACAAAGAAACAACAACAAAAAACCTCTATAGGGTATAGGACAAAACCATGTTGAGTGAATGCTTTCACAATTGCTGAGTTAGTGAGAGAAAGGAGATATTTTATACTGTTATTGTATATTCTGAGAAAATGCAAGTGCTTGGTCCTCCATTTATTTATTTATTTATTTTCCCTTTTGTTGTCTTTGTTGTTTTTTATTGTTATTGTAGTTATTATTGTTGTTGTTGCTGTCCTCATTATTGGATAGGGCAGAGAGAAATGGAGAGAGGAGGGGAAGACAGAGAGGGAAGAAAGACACCTGCAGATCTGCTTCACCACCTGTGAAGCGACCCCCTGCAGGTAGGGAGCCAGGGGCTCGAACTGGGATCCTTATGCCGGTCCTTGTGCTTTGCACCATGTGCACTTAACCCACTGTGCTACCGCTTGATGTCTTGGCCCTCTTTTTGAGATGTTGGCTAAGAAGTGAGGCTGTTAACTGACCCATGCACAGTTAGTAGGATCAGAGCAGGAACCTTTCCCTGGAGGAAGCATCCACCCATGAAACCATCCACCCTTGTGGCCTGAGACAGGCCACAGAGATAATTCTACTTCTGCTCCAAATACGGGAAAACAGAAGCAGAAGACTGGTGGGGCTATTTGTGAGTTATAATTTACTCCAAAGACCATTCCCAATTTGTCCTGGCTGGATGAGAAGTCAGCATCCTCAGTGCTCAGTGGGGGCGCTACAGAGACTGGTGTGGAACATATATATATGTAAATATATACATATATATGTATATATATAAAATAATGATCGACAAGACTGTAGGATAAGAGGGGTGTAATTGCACAGAGTGCCCACCAACAGCATTCCATATCTCATCCCCTCCACTGGAAGCTTTCCTATTCTTTATCCCTCTGGTTGTATGGACCCAGGATCATCATGGGGTGCAGGAGGTGGAAGGTCTGACTTCTGTAATTGCTTCTCCGCTGAGCATGGGCATTGGCAAGTTGATCCATACTTCCAGCCTGTTTCTTTCCCTGGTGGGGCAGGGCTCTGGGGAGGTGAGGTTCCAGGAGACATTGGTGAGGTTGTCTGCCCAGGGAAGTCAGGTTGGCATCATGGTAGCTAGCATGTGAAACTTGGTGGCTCTTTGACCCCACAAAATGAACTTTCATCACTTATTCTCAAAGCTCACAATATAACAGCGACATGTAAGTACTTATGCTCCAGCTGGATCTACTTTCTGTGGAAAAAGGAAACATTTTAATTTTTTTATTGTTATTGTAGTTACTATTGTTGTTATTGATGTCATCATTGTTGGGTAGGACAGAGAGAAATGGAGAGAGGAGAGGAAGACAGAGAGGGGGAGAGAAAGACAGACACCTGCAGACCTGCTTCACCGCTTGTGAAGTGACTCCCCTGCAGGTGGGGTGCCAGGAGCTCGAACTGGGGACCTTATGTAGGTCCTTGCGCTTTGCACCACCTATGCTTAACTTGCTGCGCTATACCGCCTGACTCCCAAAAGGAAACATTTTTATGCACTCAGGTCCTTTTTAAAGGTTGTTGAAAAGTAAGATCAGTAGTTTTTGAAGGAAAAAAACACAAAGAAACTTATACATGAGTCTTGATCAGACCCGTCATTACCATGCTAACCTATAATTCTTTTCTCTGGCATTTTTTGAAAGTGCTGACTCTTCTGACAGCAGGCAGCAGGGAAAGGTAAATTCTTCCTGATGAATACCTAATCATTCTTTCCTCTTTCTTTCACGATGTGATGACTTGCCTTTGTGTAGCCGTTTGTGTTCTGAGAAGGCCAGATGGCATATTGGGATGTTGGTGATTTTGAGTATGTCTGTGAATGATGAGATCGTACCAATTAGCTTTCATCCCTAGAAAACCTACTTTCAGCTGTGACAGTTGAAGCTATTTGCAAATCCAGGAGCTGATGGTACCTGTCTGAAATCACCGAGAAACCTCCAAGAAGTCACAGCCACATCTTATCACTCCTTGACTCTTCAAAATGGCCCTATTTGCAAAAAGACACTTTATTTAATCCCTCCTATCCCTCCAATTGTCTAAAACCTGCACTGTTGTTAAAATTTGGGAAGGCTCTGGCTGGCCGGGCTAGCTTCACGGCGGTGAACAGAGACGCGGAGACAATGGCTGGGCAGGGAAGCTGTATTTCTTTATTCAGGAACAACGATTCATAAACTAAGACAAACTAATCACCAAACAGAACTCTGCTGTCTCTTTGCGGCGGCACAAGCACTCCCTCTTACTCTTGAACTCAGGAACCCTCCAACTCTGGAACTCTGAAACTCTCGTACTTGAGAGCCCTCTGAAACTCTGGCACACTGGAACTCTCTCTTACTCTGTAACCCAGAAACTCTCTAACTCAGGAACTCTCGGACTCAAGAACTCAGGAACTCTCCCTTACTCTGTAACTCTGAAACTCTCGAACTCATGAACTCTGTCACTCTGGCACTCTGGAACTCTCGTACTGGAGAACCCTCTGAAACTCTTCCACTGTGGAACTCTGTCTTACTCTGTAACTCTGCAACTCTCGCACTTGAGAGCCCTCTGAAACTCTGACACACTGTGTAACTCTCTCTTACTCTCGAACTCAAAAACTCTCCAACTCAGGAACTCAGGAACTCTGTCTAACTCAGGAACTCAGGAACTCTCTCTCGGGGTTCCTTGGGGCGGGGCCAAGCAGGCCCGCGAAATTAACAGGACTGATCCAATTCTCTTGGCGGGGGGGAGGGCTAGGACAAACCAATGTAAAGCATACGACACTGCACCTTGCTTTTTCATTAGAATTATTGATTGTAGGATCTTAGAGCAATTTCATAAATCATTTGACCCAGTCTTCTTATTTTACTGGTAAGGAAATTGATATTCTAAAAGGTCAAAGGAAGATGGAACTTAAGTATTCCCTGTCTTCCTCCCCTGCTCTGCTTCAGAATCTTGTAACAGATTGTGTAGTAATCCCGTAGCTTGACTGAGTTGTTTTTTTTGTTTTGTTTTGTTTTGTTTTAATGATTTATTTATTTACAATGGAGAACCAGAGCACCACACTGGTGTGTGTGATGCTGGAGTTTGAACTCAGGCCTTTCTGCATGCAAGTCCTACACTCTACTCATGTACAACCTTCACAGAGGCGACTGAATGCATTTTTGCCATACACATTTCTGCACCTCCCTGAATGCCTTGCACGGGGGTCATCTGCCACATCAACAGTTATTACTGACTGGTAATGGCTGCTCAGTGTAATTATGTCCAGGTCAGTTAGATTAAAATCTAATGGATGGTCCTCCTGGAACTGCATCGCTCTCCAGGTTCAAGTTTGGCTCCCCTTGCATTGGAGGGAGCTGCTGTTGTGATGTCAGTCAGTCAGTATGTCTCTCTACCTAAAAAAGTTCTGCACAGAGTGGTGAAGCCCCGGTGAAGATAAAAACAAAAAAGTCTTGACCAACCAAGAGATCTTGGAACACCGTAGCTAAGGTCCCCTTCTAGCTACCCTCGTGTTGCCATACTGTCTCTCCCTTGCTCAGTTGTCTTCCTGCATCTCTTGTATATGAGTCATCTTTCATATATGCTACCTTCTTCTACCACTAGAAGATAAACTCCAAGAGGGCAATGACTTTATCTCTTGCCCACTGCAGTGTCTGCTGTGCCTGCTAGAGTGCAGGCAGGCAGGAGCCACTCAGTGAGTATTTGCGGGTTAGGTGAGCTAATCCTGTGATTCATCAGTGGTGGTTGCCATGGGCAGTGGAAGGGTAGGTCATGTTATCAGTGCCAAGTTTTCATCATCATAGGATTGGCTATCCTGGGCCATTTAATCCTGGATGCAGAACTGGTTTCTTCTGGACACCCAGCTTGATTCTGGTCCATCTCCTGGTAACTGGTTATTATTATTAGGTCCTTTGGAAACAGGAATTTCTCCCCTAATTACCAGTTAAGAAATCAAGAAGGAAAATAGACACATTTTTCTGCAATTAACTCCTTTCCCTGGAATTACTATAGTAATGCTTTATTCAACACTGAATTTTTACAATAGAGCATGGTAAGTATTTGTTCGTTGAGCTTCTTCAGTGTTATTAAAACATTTATTTGTGGGGGCCCGGTGGTAGCACAGTGGATTAAGTGCACAAGGCATGAAGCACAAGAACCAGTGAAAGGATCCTGGTTTGAGCCTCAAGCTCTCCACAGGCAGGGAGGTTGCTTCACAAAATCTCACAGGCAGGGAGGTTGCTTCACAGATCTCCCGAAGCAGATCTGCAGGTGTCTTCCCCTCCTCTTTTGACTTCTCTCTGTCAACAACAGCAATAAAAATACAACAACAATAATAAGACAAGGGCAACAAAAATGGGGAAAAAATGGCCTCCAGGACCAGTGGATTCATAGTGCAGGCACTGATCCCCAGGAATAACCCTAGAGGCAAAAACAAAAAACATTTATTTGTTCACTTACTAATGGGGGAGAGGAGAGGAAGAGAGAGTCTGAATATTCCTCTGGCATGTTCAGTGCTGTGAATCACTCTTGGGACCTCAGACTCCATCCACTGTGCCACCTCCTGACTCTTTCCAGTGTCATTTTCAAGTGGTTTTAACTTTTCTGCAAAGGGGAAAAAGGTGTCCTACCCTCTGCACTACACAGTCCACAGTGTACACTGCACAGAGTCCTGAGCAAAGTTCAGATAAATAACTAAACAGTTGTAAAGTAGGTTGAGCAGCACCCATTACTTCAGCCCTGAATGTTGGCTGTTCTCGTCTATCCTTTCCTACAAGTCAATATTTGAAATAGGCGAGCATAAAGCAAGAGAAGCTAGAGAAAAACAAAAGACCAGAGAGGGAGTTAGTGCTTAAACATAGTTACAGCTTCATCTTAATTTCTCTTTATCTCTTTGTAAAGAATTGTGGTATATATGGGACATTTGTAGCAGGTGTAGGTTTTAGAAATTGACTAATTTTTAACCTGATCAATACTGTTGTTTCATGTCAAAAGCAAGATATGATTCAGTGGCCCAGTAAATCTGATTTAATATTCACTAGGATTCTGCGATTATATATACCACTTATAGTCTCCTAAATTTGATGGTGTCTTTATGACCTGGCAGTTAATTATTTGCATAGCCTGTTTAAAATTAAAATAGCAACAGGTTCTGAGTTCTTTTCAAGCCTTAATACACTTTCCTTTTAATTATTTTTTTTCATAAATTACCCTGCTCTCTGGCAGGCCATCACATTCTTCAGTTCCTGCAATAAAGAGGAATGGTGGTACGTAGGTGTGAAATGTGAAAAGTGGAGGAGAAAGCCATGGTTAAATAAGAGTGAACACTGGTCAGGTCCATTAATCAAAGTGACTTTTAAATTTCTACAAGTTGAGAACAGGAGCATACATGGATTTGATGAAAGAGGAAATCTAAAATGGAGGAAGAGGCCCAATGACTGCCAGGGCAGGCCACATTTCAGAACCTGTGATTAACAGACCGTTGTTGCTGTCAATGAAATTTGTTTTCTCTGGGTCAGTTTTTGGAGTCATTTATCTGTAATAAAAATGTGTATTTGCTAAAGAAAGTGTTTTTGGCTCCAGAGTCTTCTCATGGCTAATGGAAAGTGGCCAAATCAATATTATGATATTCACAATTTTTTTTTTGTAAATTCAGGTTACAGTAGCTTATAAGACCCTCTATGTTTTAAGGGAAACTTACCTCATAAAAATTTTTGTATCGCACTACACCCACCGTCAAGGTGCCAATATTTCTTCATTACCCTGTACTGAGTTCCTGCTCTTCTTCCACCAGCATTTATCTTCCCCCTTTGGTAACTTCAGTTCTTCAGTTCAGTGGTTGTAGTTTGATTTTTGTCTGATCTTTGCCTTTGCTTTTTAAAATCCCAGGGCATGAATGAGATAATCCATTTTATTTTTTTATTTTTTATATTTATTTATTTATTCCCTTTTCTTGCCCCTTTTTTATTATTGTAGCTATTATTGTTGTTGTTGTTAATGTCTTCATTGTTGGACAGGACAGAGAGAAATGGAGAGAGGAGAGGAAGATAGAGAAAGGGAGGGAAAGATAGACACCTGCAGACCTGCTTCACCACTTGTGAAGCAACTCCCCTGCAGGTGGGGAGCAGGGGACTCAAATCAGATCCTTACACCAGTCCTGTGCTTTGCGCCACCTGCACTTGACCTGCTGTGTTACCGCCTGACTCTCTAATCTGGTATATATAATTTTTGTCTTTCTCTCTCTGACTTAATTCACTTAGTAGGCTCCTCTCTAGTCCCATCATGCTGTACCCAAAGTTACAATTTACCATTTTTTTCTTTTTAAAAATATTTTGTATATTTTACTTTTGAGAGAGATGCAGAAAGAGACACACACATACAGAGAGAGAAACACCAGAGCACTGCTCAGCTCTGGCTAATGGTGGTGTGGGGGTTTTAAACCTGGGGCTTTAGAGCCTCAGGCATAAGAGTCTGTTTGAATAACCATTATGCTCTCTCCCTGAGCTTTAATAATTTTCTTACAGATAAGTTATATATGAAAGTTTTTGTAGGAATTGGGTGGTGGTGCACCCAACTGAGCACACATGCTGCGTTCAAGCCCTTGGTCACCACCTGTAGGTAAGGGATTCACACGTGGTAAAGCAGTGCTGCAGGTATCTCCCTCTATACTTCTCTTCTCTCTCAATTTTGCTATCAAAAAAAAAAAAAAGCAAGCTTTTGTATTCAGTCATCTGAACTTAGATATATAAATTGTTTCTCTATTTTTTTTTTCCTCACCAGGATTATCACTAGGGTTTGGTGCCTGCACTACAAAATCACTGCTCCTGGCGGCAAGTTTTTTTCCTTTCCTCTCCTTTCCTTTTCTCTTTTTCTTCTCTCTCTCTGTCTCTCTCTCTCTCTCTCTGTCTCTCTCTCTCTTTATTTCTCCTTTTTACTCGATAGAATAGAAATAAATTGAAGGGAGGACCCAGAAATGGGAATAGAGAGGAAGAGAGAAAGAGGAACACTTGCAGCCTTGCTTCACTGCTCATGAGGTTTCCCTCTTACAGGTGGAGGCTGGGAGCTTGAACCTGGGTCCTTCTACATTGCAATGTGTGCTACAGTCCAGCCCCTATCTTTTCTATTATAAATAGTTCTGTAATGAACATAGATGCTCATATTTTTCTCCCAGATTCTGTTTAGTGAGATTATGTATATAAAAGAATGAATTTCCATGAGTAGAGAGCTGAAAAGTGTGGGACTATGTGAAGCTTGGTTGAGCTTAGGGAAAACTCCCCCCATCCTTGGATATAGGTCTGGAAAAGACACCCCCTTGTTAGCCTCTCTCACAGAGATGAGCAAAGGGGAAAAAGTCTCCCAGACTCAGTTTCCCCTTATTAGACTCTCAAGCCCACAGAGATCTCACAGTTTCTCCCTGCTAGCAGCAGGCCACATGGCTGCCTGCTTTAAGGTTCATTCAAAGTTCACACAGTCACCCAGAGTTCACACAACACCTCACTTTTGATCACAAAGGAGAAAATACTCCATCAAACACCTCCTCAACACTAGACAGTAAACTCAAAATACTATTTCCTTATGGCCTTTGATTTACATCAAGCTTTGTTTATCTTCTCTCTAGCTCACCCTGTTGGTGATGGGAAAATTGCAGGGTACACGATCAATACACAAAATCAATCGTTTTTATACACTTGTAATAAACTACCCAAAAATGAACTTGTGAAACAGCACATTTCCCATTCACAATAGCATTAAAGTGTAACAAAATGTTCAGATGAAAGACAGATAAAACTAACAAGTGGGCAGGGGGAGGACTCAGAGAAAGACGATATTGTGATGGCGCAAGAACTTTTAAAAAATGTATTATTAGTATCTTTGAGACATAAGAGGAGAGTTTACATTCATGAAAGGTGAAAGGATAATATAAAAAAGGAGCATTCAGGGAGTCGGGCTGTAGCGCAGCGGGTTAAGCGCAGGTGGCGCAAAGCACAAGGACCGGCATAAGGATCCCGGTTCGAACCCCGGCTCCCCACCTGCAGGGGAGTCGCTTCACAGGCGGTGAAGCAGGTCTGCAGGTGTCTATCTTTCTCTCTCTCTCTCTCCCTGTCTTCCTCTCCTCTCTCCATTTCTCTCTGTCCTATCCAACAACGACAACAACAATAATAACTACAACAATAAAACAACAAGGGCAACAAAAGGGAATAAATAAATAAAATAAATATTTTTTTTAAAAAAAGGAGCATTCAGAGAAAAGCAGATGTTTGGGAACTTAAAATACCCTACAAGAGTTAGTATTAAAGTTAAGAACAAGTGTCAGATTATGAAACTTAACAACAACAGAAATAGGTGGAAGAAAAATACCAGACAATTGATATTATTATTATCAGACTAAAATTGAAAGAAAGAAAAAAAATCATAGTTATTTGCTAAACTAAAAAAATTTAAATTTGTATTTATTTTGAGAGAAACCTGGGTTGTTGAAGCTTTAGGCATGAGAATCACTTTGCATAAACATTTTGCTGTCTACCTCCTGAAAGAAAAACAAAACAACAATAACAACCCCCCCCCCCCCAGCTATTTGCTAAAAGGGAAGATCTCACTCATAGGCAGAAGTTGTAAAGCAAGATCAGAAGAGAAAACACTAAGCAGATTTTTGGTACACTTCTGAGATTCAAATACAGAGTTACAATATAAACCACCAAAACCCCTGCTCATTGTATTCCCAAGGGCAAATTTACTTTTGTGTTTGGTGAAATATAGTGGTTCAGTTTCATTCTTCTGCATGTTTCAACCCATTTTTTTCCAACAGCATTTGTTGGAGAAACTTTCCTTGGCACCTTTGTCAAAGATAAGGTGTTCATAGTTGTAGGGGCTTGCTTCTGGGCTCTCATTTCTATTCCATTGGCTAGTGTGTCTACTTATGTTCCAGTACCAAGCAGTTTTGATTACAATGGCCCTATAACACAATTTAAGATCTGGGAGTGTGATGCCTCCAGTTCTGTTCTTTCTTCTCAAAATTGTTTTGGCAATTCTAGGTTTAGTGACCGTTTCTATATTACCCTCTGGATAATTTTTTTTTTTCCTCCAGAGCATTGCTCAGGTCTGGCTTATGGTGGTGCTGGGGATTGAACCTGGATTCTTTGGTTCCTCAGACATGAAAGTCTTTTTGTATGACCAATCTTATATCTCCCCAGCCTTGGGTAAATACATTTTCAGATCATCTGCCCATTTTTAGTGTAGGTTATTATCTTTTTGTTGTTGAATTGTAAGTGTTTTTTTCTGTATTTTAGATCAAGTTCCTCATCAGATTGATGACTTGATAATATTTGCTCTCCTGCTGAGGACAGACTTTTCACTTTCTTGATGTTCTAGGAAACACACAAAAAAATCAGTTCTGACAAAGTCAAATTTGCCTGTTTTTCTCATTACTTGTACTTTAGGTATCATATAAAATAATATTCTTGCCAAATCCAAGATTACAGTTATTTCTGTGTTTTCTCTGAGCATTTTATAGTATTAGTTCTTACAGTTAGGTCTTTGATTCATTTGGTGTTCAATTTTGTGTATGGTGTGAAGGATATTTTAGTGTCTCATGAAGCTATTCAGTTGCTCCAGAACTATTTACTTCAAGGATTTTTCTTCTTCTTTTTCAAAATATTTTATTTATTAATGAGGAAGGTAGGAGGGGAGAGAGAGAAAGATCCAGACATCATTCTGGTACTTGTGTTGCCAGGAATCAAACTTGGGACCTCCTGGTTGAGAGCCCAATGCTTTATCCACTGTACCACCCCCTGGACCACTTTTAAGGGATTCTTTTTCTTTCCTCTCTTAAATGATCTTGGCACTCCTGTGACAAGTAACTGGACCACTTATTTGTGGGTTTATTCCTGGTCTTTCAATTTTATTTATTTGATTTATAAGTCTGTTCTTATCCCAGTACCACTCTACTTTGATTATCATCAATTATTAAACAATTTTTGTGGTAAATTTCAAAAATGAAATGTATGAGTCCTCCATCTTTTGGATTGTATTGGCTCTTCTGGGTCTCTTGAAGTCCATAAGAATTTTTAATTGGCTTTTCAATACCTATAGAAATGTCAGTTGGGATTCTGACAGATAATGCATTGAATCTGTAGTTGACATGGGGATTACTGACATCCTAATAATATTCAGTCTTCTGATCCATTATCATAGCCTATTTAGTCATTTAACATTTAATCTCTGTCTCATGGTTTTTGACATATAAAATTTCCACTTCTTTTGTTAAATTTATTTTAGTATTTTGTGCCTTTTTAATACTACTGTGAATTGAATTGCTTTGATTTCAGAATTTCGGTTTTGAGTAGTTAATTGCAAGTGTATAAAACACAATTGATTTTGTGCATTGATCTTGTATTCTACAACTTGCCCATCTCATTTATTAGTTCTAACAGCTCTTAAGAGACTTCAGCAGGATTTTTTATATGCAAGACCCTGTCATCTGAGACTAGACATAGTTTTACTTCTTTTCCAGTCTGGTTCCTCTTTGTTACTTCTTTGTCACTAATTGTTGTTATGGAGTGAATATTTGTGGCTTGCCTTGCAGTCGAAGACCATACGGACTCTCTCACTCCATTGCACTTTACGTCGGATGGGTGTATTCTCAAATGGAGAGAGAGAAGAGGGATGAAAAGAGATAAAACTATGAAAATGATCACTCATGATATTTCTACTTATTAGGAGAGGAAGGATCAAGACATCAAAGCTTTCTCTGGAAGACGTGAGAAAAAAAATAACAGTGTTTATTGAACTTGACAAAGTTAACAAATTGTGAAAATTTCTGTAGCTAATTATTGTTGATTTCCTAAAAATTCCTTCGATATGCTAAGAGTTTTAATTACGGTTATTAAACGCAGAAACTTAAGTTGCAAAGAATAATAAAACAACCCACTGATGTGTTGAATATGCATGGTTACAATAAGCTGACAGACCTTAACTATGACATAAAACAAGACTGCCCAGTAATGAGACTACTTTCATGAAACTAACTCCAATGTGAGAAAATAGTTAGAAAAAATATTGATTACTAGACTTTATCAGTGTTCACTCTTGTTTAATCACTATCCACATTCCACACCCATGTAGCACCATTTCCGTTTACTACAGGAATTGCAGAACATGCTAGCCTACAATGGAGTAGCATTTGAGTAAATTCTGGAGGGTTTTGAAAAGGCATCGCAGGGCTGGTGAGATAGCTCACTTGGATGGTGCACTTTTTAGTCATGGGCATAACCCAGGTTCAAACCCAACCCATGCCACATTGCAGGGAGCTTCAGTGCTGTGGTCTCTCTCCCTGTCTCTGTCTCTGCCTTTCTATCTTTCTGTCCCTACCTAAAAAAGGCATTGTAAATTGGGAGTGACAATGTATCTGGAGAGCAAGGGGCTGATTATAGATAGGAAGTGGCTTGGCTTTAGCCAAAGCAAGCAAGCAAGCAAACAAACAAACCCAAGAAACCCAACTTGAATAGAGGTTTAGTGAAAAGGTAACCCCAAAGAGGGAGCTGTTAGTCACAGCACTTGGAGGGTTGTAATTGCCAATTAAGAAATTGTGCTTTCTACTCTTAGTACTGGCCAGTGTTAGAAAAACTGTAGTGGGATCTAGGGTTGAAGAGAGAAGAAATATTGGAAACAAACTAGAAGGTGTTGACTACCATGAGGAAGGTCTGACGGGATGGCACACTGACAGCACAGAGATGAGGGAAGATGGTGAATTCCCTTAGAGTTTAAGAAGTTTTGCAAGTTCCGAAGGTAACAAAGTGGTGATCACAAGTCTGTAGTGCTTTTTTTTTTTTTGACTCTTCCCCAGATGAGGATCAGGAGATGTTTGAAAAACAGTGCTATTTTAAGCATCAACACATGGATTCTTTCCCACTGTCAAGCTCCCTCAAAAACTCTCAAAGGAGACCAACCCTTCACTGTGTTCAGCTTTTATGAGTTGTTCAAGTGCCAAATGTACCAACCAACAAATTACTGGAGTGATTCTTGAGCTTTGTGGCTGTGGCACAATTGATTCCATATTGCAGAGGCAGGTCTGTCTCTGAGACTGGGTGCTGTAGCTCTTCCATCGCAAGTCACCTCACTTTCACCTGCGAAAATTCCTGCTCTTTTTTTTTTTTAAAGAAAATATTTTATTTACTTTAATGAAAGATAGATAGAAAGACCAGAGCACTGCTCAACTCTGGTTTATGGTGGTTCCAGGGCCCTCTGTGGTGGGACTTCAGAGCCTCAGGTGTGAAAGTTTTTTTGTGTAACTATTATGCTGTTGCCTCAGCCCCAGAAAATTCCTGCTGTTTAGAGGAATTATGTCACAGAGTCCTTAATGAGGAAGTATTCTGGGTAAATTCCAGAGAGCTGCCTCACTGACTGCTTGTCTGATGCTTGGCATTTTGCTACTCTGAGTAAATTTGTCATTGATTTCCCCTCTCTCCTCCAATCAAGGTCCTTCATTCACTAATTACCTCCGTCTATGAAGTCTGTGCTAGGCTTTTATGGGCTATCTGCTCCACAGTGGGGTCTAGAACTGAATCCCAACCTGGGCTTACTGGGGAAGTTAGGCAAAATAACTGAGGATTATAAAACTCTATGCTAAGGAAACACATAGACTAAGTGTTTAGAATGCTCCTGAAAGTGAACAAGTCAGAACTTCAGTTATGATTGCAGCAAAACAAAGGACTCTGGACCAAGGAGAGGTCAAGGCAGAGGGTGTTGGGAGTCCATTGCATATGGTGAAGAGGGTCTTGGGCTGGTGCTGGGAGTGGTGTGCAGACATCTATCACCAGGCAGCAAGAAACCACACCTGTGTGTTCACAACTCTCCTGGAAATCATTATTTCCCCAATAAAATGATTAAGAGCAACAACTTTAGTCAGTGTAGATGAGTTCCTCCCATATGTTTCAGTCCCCACTTACTGTCATCAATAATCTGTTCATTTTTGCCTAGAACATCTGCCACATCAGGTGCTTTCTTTCCATTGTCTCCCCATAGGAAACCTGGGCCTTGGCTTCCTTGGGAGGCTGCTGCAAGTTGTCAGGCAGATGGACGTGCCAGCTGTTTGGCCCTGGGCAAGTGGTTAAACCCCTCTCTGTCTCAGTTTTTTCAACTAAAAAATGGGGACATCAGTACCTTCCCCATAGATATGTGATAGAAAACAAATAAGATAATATTTTAAAAACAGCCATAGGCCTGTCACTTAGAGGATAATCATTGCCGTCTTTCTCCTGTGCCTGCAGTTTCTTCTTTTGTTTAATATACTCTGCCCACAGTTGCCAAATTCATCTTCCCCAAGCTTTAATCTTATCTCTTTCTGGTGTGAAAAATTTCAGATTCTTACAGTCTATAGAATAAAGTCTGTATCAGTGAGGAAAAGGCAAAAATTCTAAAGGGTGATGAAGGGATTGGAAGGAAGAAGACAGGGTTAGGAAAACAGAGGGCAGGCACACAGGTCACATAGGACATTGGGCATCTTGAAGATTTCCTGAGAAGTGATCTCTTTAAAAAAATAATTTATGGGGGCCTGGTGGTGGCACACCTGGTTAAACACTCACATTACAGTGCACATGGACCCAGGCTCAAGCTCCTGGTCCCTACCTGCAGGGGGAAAGCTTAAAGAGTAGTGAAGCAAGGCTACAGGCATCACTCTGTGTCTCTCTCCCTCTTTATCTCCCCCTCTCAATTCATCTCTCTATATATCTAATAATAAATAAATAAATAATATGTAACAAAGAAGAAACTTTAGAAAAATAATTTATTTATATTAAGGAGAGAGAGTAGAGCACTGCTCAACTCTAGTTATGGGAGCACTGGGAATTAAGCCTGGGGCATCTGGGGTCTCAGGCATGAAAGTCGGTGCTATCAACACAGTGCTATCAACCTGGCCTGAAATGTAACCACTAAATTGAGATCTGAAGGATGCTTAGGAGTTTACTAGCCAAAGAAGAGAAGAATAGCTGAGAGATGGGAAGAAGGTAACCCCTTGAAGCAGGAGCACGAAGTGTCTGGAGTACAGAGAACAGAGCTCTGGGGCCTGGGTTGACCTAGGGTCCTGTTTAGGACACAGAGCCTGCAGGGTCAGATATTTGTGGAATAATCTCCATGTATAAAGCAGTGGAGCTATGTAAAGGCTTTAAACCATAACTTAAAAAAAATCTTTATAGATAAAGACAACCAGAAATGGAGAGGGAAGTGGATGACAGAGGGGGAGAGAGACAGAGAGACACCTGCAGCCCTGCTTCACCACTTGTGAAGATTTCTCCCTCTAGGTGGGGACCGAGGGCTCGAACCTGGGTCCTTGCACACTGTAGCATGTGCACTCAACCAGGTGCACCATCACCCATCCCCTAAACCATTAATTATCTACACATCAGTTTATCTTGTTAGGAAGGACTATTTCTACATTATTTGTATAAGAAAGAAAAGAAGGCAGGCAGGGAGGGAGAGATAGAGACTGAGGTACAGCACTTCTCTTTTCTTTTTAGAGAAAAATAAATTCTCTTTTATTTTTTATTTTATCATTTATTCATGAAAAAGATAGGAGGAGAGAAAGAATCAGACATCATCCTGGTACATGTGTTGCTGGGGGTCGGACCTCATGGTTGAGAATCCAACACTTTATCCACTGCGCCACCTCCCGGAGCACGACTACAGCATTTCTAAGCTCTGATTTATGGTAGTGCCTGGGCTTGAACCTGACATCTTTGAGTACCTAGGTATACAAATGCTGTCCTCTAAGATGCTGAGCTATCTCCTTGGCCCTATCTCTGTATTCTTTACAATAAGCACCACAAGGCTCAAGAAATTTGACCAGCAGTAAGAATGCAATTGTATTTGTAGAAATAACAGGAAAGAATTCTGTAATTTTTCTGATAGGGTGAGAATTAGTCCAAATTTTACTGTAATTCACCAACTCCAGAGGTCTAAGGAGGGAGTTAGAATTGTATTTGCTCTCCAAGAATGTGTAGATGTAACTTTTAAAACAGCCTGCACTCCCCCCACCCCCAAGGAAAGAAATCTCACACAACCCCCAGAGACCCAGGCAGAGGGGAATTATGCTCACTTGAACCAGAGCCTGGGGATCAGTAAGTTGATGGAGGTTTTGCAAAGTCTTGAGTCTCCATGGAAACAGCAGGTTTCAGAAAAGTTCTCACTGCTTTTCTCTGAACACCCTCAGAATACACGATTCACAAAGCAGCTGTTTATAGATTCACTCCAGACATGAGGCCGTTTTGCACCAATTCTCACCTCTTCCTCTAGCAGAACTTTCCAACACTCTAGTGCCCGGTGTGCCTTGCTGTTCCACAAAGAACGAGGGCTTGGTGAGAGGAGAACAAATCTCAGCACCAAGAACTGCATGCTGTATTCATCACATCTCAGGTTCTAGAGTAATATCCGTGCAAACTAAATGCTCAACACGTCTTTTTAAACAAACAAATGGGGGAAAAATGTGTGAAGACAGAAAAGGAATGCCAGCCACATTCCCAAGTTGTTCTCATTAGAGTTGAGAAACAAAAATACATAGTTCAGCTTTCTAAAGTTAAGGACAAACACTTCATGGAAGATCCTGTTCCGATTCAGTAGGTTGGGGGATGCAGTGGGTGATTGTGCATGTCGACCAAGCTCCTAGGTAGTACTCATGCTACTGGCCTTTGAGTCACCCATAGGGTAGCAAGGAAATAAATAGAATAGTTGAGGGGGCTGGGTGGTAATGCAGCGGGCTAAATGCACATGGCTCAAAGCACAAGGACCGGGGTAAGGATCCTGGTTCGAACCCCCAGCTCCCCACCTGCAGGGGAGTCGCTTGAAAAGCAGTGAAGCAGGTTTGCAGGTGTCTATCTTTCTCTCGCTCTCTGTCTTCCCCTCCTCTCTCGATTTCTCTCTCTCCTATCCAACAACGAGAGACATAACAACAACAACAACAATAATAATAACAATGAAAAACAAGGGCAACAAAAGGGGGAAAATAGCCTCCAGGAGCAGTGGATTTGTAGTGCAGGCACTGAACCCCAGCAATAACCCTGGAGGAAAATAAATAAATAAATAAATAAATAAATAAAACAGTTGACTCAGCAGTCCAATTCTGAGAAAGGGTTATAGTCACCAACAGCATTTTCTAGTAGCCAGTCTAACTTAGATGATAACTGTATAGCTCAAGTCTGCATGCATAAGGCTCAGTGTAGTTCTGGAACATCCACTTGATTTATGCCGAAGGGAGCGAATGAGCTTGATGCAGCCATTTCTGTAGGAAGCCATCTTCATACCAAACAGATTAGTGGGCAATTCAATAGTAGTTCATAGCATATAATTCATAATGATTTTGCAATTATCTCAGAATTATTGAATAGTTGTAGGTCGGATTTTTATTTTTTATTTTGTCTGTTGTTGTTATAGCTTCATTGATTGAACAAGCATTTGTAAAATATTCACTACAGATGAAAGCTCTCTCTGGGCTGGAAGGCACTTTTCCTGCCCTCCCTGACTTCCTTATGTCTAGCAGATGAGCCAGATAAAACAAATAATGACAAAATGATTTGATGAATTACCCACACTGTGTTCAACAATAGAAGTGTATTGTGAGCCACAGGTATAATTAAAAATGGCTAGTAACCACATCAAAAGCTAAAGCAAACAAGTATAATTAGCTTCCATTGTGTATTTGATTTAATTCAAAGTATCTAAGTCTCACTTCAGTGGGAGTTAACATGAGAGGTTTCGTGTTTTCTTTCATACTCAGTCACCAAACCTGCTATGTAATTTGCCCTCTTAGCACATCTCAAGTTGGACTGGCTGCATTTCAAGCGTCCAGTTGCCACATGGCTGATATTTCTTGCACTGAATGAGTCAGGACTCTGTGGTGCGGTGGGGAGTGACTCCTCTGTAAAACTGATGGGGTGGGTGAGGTAGAAGATAGTCAGCTGTACTGCAGGCTGAGGGTGGCAAGTGATGTCTGGAAAGGCAAAGGGAACACCTTGCCACCAACCCTAAAGGCACAAATATGACAGGTGAGTTCCTGGCATAAGTCAACCAGCTCCCCAGCCATTTTTTTAAAAGTTTGTATTAGAAGATTGTAGGATTACAGGGTATAGTTTCACACCACACCCACCACCAAAGTTCTTTTTTAATGTGCCCCCCTTTTTTTTAATTGAGGAGGTTAATACTTTTATAGTACAATCACTGGTATATGAGTACGATTTCATTAAGTACCAGGACCCACAGTTCTCTTCTGCCTCCCCCGCCCCCCAGAGTTCTTTGTAATACATTGTGCCCAGTCCACATTTCATTCGGTGTTCTCCATCCTTGTACCTATTTATTATGTCCCACTTATAAGTGAGATCATTTGACATTTGTTCTCTTTTTTGGCTTATTTTACTTAGCATGATGTCTTTTACTTCTGTCCAAGATGATGCAAAGGAGATGACTTCATCATCTTTAGTAGCTGAGTAGTAGTATCCCATCATGTATACATACTACCATCTGCTCAGCCACTCATCTGATGTCGGACATCTGGGCTGTGTCCAGGTTTTGGCTGTTACAAACTGTGCTGCTATGAACATACATCTTCTGATAGGTGCTTTTGTTTCCTTTGTTAAACCCCCAGGAGAGAAATTGCTGGGTCATAGGTTAAGTCTCTTTGTAGTATTCAGAGAAATTTCCACACTATTTTTTACAAAGGTTGAACCAATGTATACTTCCACCAGCAATGCAGAGGTGTCCCCTTTTCTCAACAGCCTCTCCAATATTTGTTGTTGTTACTGTCCTTTTTTTTTTTGTCTCCAGGGTTATCACTGGTGTCTGCACTATGAATACAATGTTCCCAGAGGCCACCTCTTCCATTTTGTTGTTATTATTGTTGCTGTCATTATTGTATTGTTGTTGTTATTGCTCTTGGACAGGACAGAGAGAAATTGAGAGAGGAAGGGAAGACAGAGAGGGGGGAGAGAAAGATAGACACCTGCAGGCCTGCTTCACTGCCTGTGTGTGCCCCGCGGGGGGGGGGGGTGGGGGGGGAGCTGGGGCTGAGACTGGGTCCTTAGGCAGTCCCTGGCGTCAGTCGCACCATTTAACTCAGTGCACTACAGCCTGCCCCTATTACTGTCCTTTCTAAAGTATAACATTCTCGCAGGTGTAAAATGGTATCTCATTGTTGCCTTTATCTGTGTCTCTTATGATCAGTGACTTTGAGCACATTTTCATGTGTTTGTTGGCCCTCTGGATTTCTTCTTCAGTGAAGTTTCTGTCCATGTCTTTACCCCATTTTCTAATTTTTTTTTAAAGTATAAGTTTATTAAGCTCTCTGTGGATTTTGGCTGTTACTCCTTTATCTGATGTGTATTGTATAAAGATCTTCTCCCACACCGTAGCACTGTAGGGTGTCTTTCTGTTAGGATGGTGGTATACTTTTTCTTTTTTTCCTCAGGAATTTTAAGCTTTATTCAAGAAATTTGAGAACCTACATTATGGAATACACAGGGGCTATGACAGAGAGAGGGCAAGAGAGAGAGAAAAGGCTATTTACTTACATGTTGAAGCCCCCATCTTTCAGGCAGAAAGATCCCCCCCCCCAGCCCATAACACCAGTTCATATAAACTCCCAGGCCTCAACTTCATTCCTTTCCTTTTTTTTAAAATTTCTTTACTGGGGAATTAATGTTTTACATTCAACAGTAAATACAATAGTTTGTACATACATAACATTCCCCAGTTTTCCACATAACAATACAACCCCCTCTGGGTCCTGTGTCATCCTTCTTGGATACTTTTTCTCCTCCCTCACCCCCCCCACCCCCACCCCCACCCCAGACTGTTTTACTTTGGTGCAATACGCCAATTCCAGTTCAGGTTCTACTTGTGTTTTCTCTTCTGATCTTGTTTTTCAACTTCTGCCTGAGAGTGAGATCATCCCATATTCATCCTTCTGTTTCTGACTTATTTTACTTATTTTACATGAGTTTTTCAAGCTCCATCCAAGATGGACTGAAAGCGGTGTAGTCACCATTTTTTTTTTCCCTCCAGGGTTATTGCTGGGCTCGGTGCTGGCACCATGAATCCACCACTCCTGGAGGCCATTTTTTCCCCCTTTTTGTTGCCCTTGTTGTTGTAGCCTTGCTGTGGTTATTATTATTGCCATTGTTGATGTTGTTCGTTGTTGGATAGGACAGAGAGAAATGGAGAGAGGAGGGGAAGACAGAGAGGGGGAGAGAAAGATAGACACCTGCAGACCTGCTTCACCGCCTGTGAAGCGACTCCCCTGCAGGTGGGGAGCCGGGGGCTCAAACCGGGATCCTTACACTGGTCCCTGCTCTTTGCACCACATGTGCTTAACCCACTGTGCCACCGCCCGAACCCCGTAGTCACCATTTTTTATAACAAAGTAGTATTAGTTTCTTTTGCTGTGCAGAAGCTTTTTAATTTGATGTAGTCCCATAGGTTTATGCTTGCCTTAGTCTTCTTTGTAATTGGATTCGTTTCATTGAAGATGACTCTAAAATTTATGTGGAAAAGAGTTATGCCAATATTTTCCTCTAAGTATCTCATAGTTTCTGGTCTAACATCCAAGTCCTTGACCCACTTGGAATTTACTTTTGTGTTTGGTGAAATATAGTGGTCCACTTTCATTCTTCTGCATGTTTCAACCCATTTTTTTTTCCCAACACCATTTGTTGAAGAGACTCTACTTTCCCCATTTCGTAGTCTGGGCACCTTTGTCAAAGATTAGATGTCCATAGTTTGCTATATATAGACTCCACTATTTTCAGGAATTTTCCATGTATTCCCATTTTTTGTAGTGTTTTGATCATAAAGGGATGTTGTGTTTTGTCAAATGCTTTCTCTGCATCTATTAATATGACCATGTGGTTTTTGGTCTTGCTTTTGCTGATGTGGTGGATCATGTTGATTGATTTACGTATATTAAACAAATCTTGCATGCCTGGGATAAACCCCACTTGGTCATGATGAACAATCTTTTTAATAAACTGCTATATCCAGTTGGCTAGAATTTTGTTCATTATTTTAGCATCTATGTTCATCAGAGATATTGGTCTGTAGTTTTCTTTTTTGGTTGTGTCCCTGTCTGCTTTTGCTATCAAAGTGATGCTGGCTTCATAGAAGCTGGAAGGGAGTATTCCAGTGTCTTCAATCTTCTGGAAGACTTTCAAAAGTAGAAGTATTAGTTCTTCTTTGAAGGTTTTGTAGAATTCATTTGTAAAACCATCTGGTCCAGCACTTTTATTTTTGGGAAGATTTTTGATAACTCTTTCAATTTCATTAGCTGTGATGGGCCTATTCATGTTATCTAGTTCCTCTTTACATAATTTTGGAAGTTTGTAGGTATCTAGGAAATCATCCCTTTTTTCCAGGTTCTCTAGCTTGGCGGCATAGGGTTGTTCATAGAAGCCTTGCATGAAATATTGAATTTCTGCGATGTCTTGTGATATCTCCTCTTTCATTTATGATCCAATTTATTTGGGTCTTCTCCCTTTTTTGTTTTGTGAGCCTGGTTAAAGGTGTGTCAATTTTGTTCATTCTTTTGAAAAATCAACATTTACTTTTGTTGATCTTTTGTATGGTTTTCTTTTCTTTTTTTTTTTTTGTAATTATTTATTTATTTATCTTCACTTTTGTTGCCCTTGTTGTCTTTTTATTGTTGTTGTAGTTGATGTCGTCGTTGTTGGATAGGACAGAGAGAAATGGAGAGAGGAGGGGAAGACAGAGAGGAGGAGAGAAAGACAGACACCTGCAGATCTGCTTCACCGCCTGTGAAGAGACTCCCCTGCAGGTGGGGAGCCGGGGGCTCGAACCAGGATCCTCATGCCGGTCCTTGCGCTTAGCGCCACCTGTGCTTAACCCGCTGCGCTACCGCCTGGCTCCCAGTTTTCTTATTTTCAATGTTACTGATTTCTGCCCTAACTTTAGTGATTTCTGTCCTGTTTGCTTAAGGGTTCTTTTCTTCTTCTTCTTCCTGGTCTTTAATATATGCAATCAGGCTGTTTATTTGTGCTTTTTCTTGTTTCCTAATGTGTGCTTGTGTGTCTATGAACTTCCCTCTCAGTACTACCTTAGCTGTGTCCCAAATATTTTGATAGCTTGTGTCTTCATTTTCATTGAACTCTTGAAACATTTTGATTTCTTTCTTGATTTCCTCTTTGACCCATTAGTTGTTAAGGAGTGTACAGTTGAGCTTCCACATTTTGGGACTGTTACTTATCTTTTGTTGATTGTTCAGTGTTAGTTTAATTCCACTGTGGTCTGAGAAGATGCTTGGGATGATTTCAATGCTCTTGAATTTGCTGATGCTGTCTTTGTGGCCTAACATATGGTCTATCCTTGAAAAATTGATCCATGTGGACTTGAGTAAAATGTGTATTCCAGTTTCTTGGGATGAATGATTCTGAAAATGTCTAATAGTTCTAGTTTATGTATCTCCCTCATGTCTTTATTGATTTTCTGCCTGGATGATCTGTCAAGTTGAGAGAGTGGGGTGTTGAAGTCCCCTACTATGACTGTGTTGCTGTTAATATATTGCTGTAGCTTTTTCAGTAGATGTTTGATGTATTTAGAGGACTTCTCATTGGGTGCATAGATGTTAATTGTTAAGTCCTCTCGATTGACTGATTCACTGAGCACTAAGTAGTGTCCATCCCTATCTTTTAAAATTTTATTTATTTTAAATTCTATCATGTCAGATATGAGAATAGCTGTTCCTGCCCTTTTTTTGTGGGATATTGGTTTGTATGATAGTTTTCCATCCTTTCACTTTGAGTCTGTGTTTGTCTTATTAAGTTAAGTGGGTTTCCTGTAGACAGCATATTGTTGGGTTGTGTTTTCTGATCCATCCTCCTACTCTATGCCTTTTAATAGGTGAATTCAGGCCATTGACATTTATTGATATCAAAGATTGAAGATATTTTAATGCCATTCTTGAAGATTTTTAGAGTGTTCTGATATACGGCCTATTGATGGTAGTCTGTTTATAGGAGACATTTCAGAACTTCTTTCAGGGCAGGCTTAGTGATAGTTGATTCCTTCAACTGTTGCTTGTCTGAGAAGGTTTTTATGCCTCCATCTAGTCTGAATGACAGTCTAGCAGGATACAATAGTCTTGGTTGAAAACCTTTCTCATTGAGCACTTGATAGATGTCTTGCCATTCTCTTCTGGCCTGTAGTGTTTGTGTGGAGAAGTCTGCTGCTAATTTTATGGGTTTTCCTCTGTAGGTGATTCTTTGTTTTTCTCTTGCAGCCTTCAAGATCCTTTCTTTATCCTTATTCCTTTCCATTTTCAATATGATGTGTCTTGGTGTCTTTAAGTCTGGGTTAATTCTGTTTGGGACTCTCTGGGATTCTTGAACCTTTATGTCTTTGATGTTGTCTAGACTAGGGAAGTTCTCAGCTATTATGTCCTGAAGAATTCTTTCTTCCCCTCCCTCTCTTTCTTCCTCTGGTAAGCCAGTAATGAATATATTATTTCTTTTGAAGTCATCCCATAGGTCTCTGTTGTTGTTTTCAGTATCTGAAAATTGCTTTTTGAGATCTCTTACTTTTTTTTTTAGTTGTCTTTAATTCACCCTCGATATTGTCAATTCTGTCTTCAGCCTCATTGATTCTATTCTATTTCCCCTCTACTGTTTTCTGGAGTACATCTAGTTTGTTAACCTGTTCTGATACTATTTTAGCTTGTTCAGCTAATTGTGTTCTTAGCTCAGCTATTTCAGCTTTCAGCTCTTTAATAACCTTGAGATAATTAGTGTTTTCTTCCAGGATCTCATTGGTTGTTTCTGCATTTCTGATGACAATTCTTTCAAACTCTTTAATCACTCCTGTGATTATTTCCTTAACTAGTATTTGGATGTTGACCTCATTATTTTGTGCTTCAACCTTTGGGGACTTTTAGCTGGACTCTTGTCCTGGTTCATTTCTCCAATATTTCTTCTTGTTGGTTTAACCATTTTATATACTATGTTATGAGGTCCCTCTCTAGGTACTTTTCAAATTACTGATCACTCTTGCCTGGATTGACTTGTGTCAAAATAAGGTACTTAAAGGGGTCACAGTTGTGGATATGGACAGTTGTTTCAATAGCATTTTAATCTCTGAGTTAGAGCTCAGTGGTTTAAAAACCTCTTTTGTTCTTTTTCTTCCTGTAAGCTCTGGGACCCTGAGGACTTTTAAACTATAAGTAGATTTCTTAGCTGAATCACTGACTCCTGACCAAGAGACAAAGCAGAGGGGGGCAGAGATAATTCAGTGGTTATGTAAAGAGACTTTCACAGCCCCACTGCTATGCCACTGAGGTATAGATCTTCTCCTGAGTTTCTGGGTTACTTCTCTGTCCCCTGGTGTCACCACAGGACCTCCCTTCTGCTGCTCCAGCTTCTGAGGGCAGTAGCAATGCAGACTCACAGTTGCATTTGGTGAGTCTCAGGGGAGTCCTCTCCTCCCTTCAGCCATCCCCTTATTTGTTAAACAGACTGGAGGTGGTGTCTCAACTGGTAAACTGCCAGACTTAATCTTTCCCTAGACTCTTCTCTGTCCAGGGGCCACATGTTTTTGCACTCACTGGTGATTTGGTGGGTTCCTGAAGTCATTCTAGTCCTATGTTGTTGTGATCCCAGGTGGTCTCCATTGGTATTCATAAGTATGGTGGTATTCTTTACTGTGGAGAAGCTTAACAATTTGATGTACTCACATTTATTTATTTTTTATTTTGTTTTCTTTGCTGTTGGATTTGACTTTGAAGACCTTTTTGAAGCATAGGTCACAACGTGTTCTGCCAAAGTTTTCTCCCATGCATTTGATAGTTTCTGGTTTAATGTCCATGTCTTTAATCCACTTAAGAGTTGATTTTTTGTGTGCAAGGTGATATGTGATGGGCAAATTTCATTCCTTTATAGTTTTTGTTTTTTTTTTTAAATATTTATTTTATTTATTTATTCCCTTTTGTTGCCCTTGTTGTTTTATTGTTGTAGTTATTGTTGTTGTCGTTGTTGGATAGGACAGAGAGAAATGGAGAGAGGAGGGGAAGACAGAGAGGAGGAGAGAAAGATAGACACCTGCAGACCTGCTTCACCACCTGTGAAGTGACTCCCCTGCAGGGTTCGAACTCCCCTGGGGTTCGAACCGGGATCCTTATGCCGGTCCTTGTGCTTTGCGCCACCTGCGCTTAACCCGCTGCGCTACAGCCCGACTCCCTCCTTTATAGTTTTAATCCAATTTTACCAACACCATTTTTATTTACTTATATTATTATTATTATTATTATTATTATTATTATTATTATTATTATTATTATTACCAGAGCACTGCTCAGCTCTGGCTTATGGTGGTACAGGAGATTGAACCTGGGACTTAAGGAGCCTCAAGCATGAGAGTTTCTTTGCATAACCATTATGCTGTCCTCCTCCACCCCACTTGTTTAAGAATCTCTTCTTCCTACAATTAATATTTTGAGCCCCCTTGTCAAAAATCTTTTGTCTAAAGATGTGGGGCCTTATTTTTGGGCTTTCAATTCTATTTCACTGATCTGTGTCTATGTTGGTCCCAGTGGTTACCATAGCTTTTTGAAGTCAGCAAGTGTAATGCCTTGTAATGCCTCTCAACATGACTTTGGAAATCCTAGAAGCTTTTTGGTTCCTGGTAAAATTTTATAACTTTTGTTTTATTCCTTTAAAGAAATTTGGTGGCATCTTGATGGAAATGGTATTTAAATATGTATATTTTTCTGTGTATGATGTTATTTTGATGATATTAAAATACGATGATGTCATTTTGATGATATTAAATCTCCCTATCCAATGGGGTATTTTTCCATTTCTTAATTTTTTTCTATTTCATTGAAGAGTGATACATAGTATTCAGTGCACAAGTCTCTCACTTCCTTTGTTAACTGTATTCCTGAATTTTATTGTTTTTGCTGCTATAGTAAAAACAATACAGGGGTTGATTTCTGAATGTCTTCTTTTAGTTTAGTGTTTGCATAAAGGAATGCTACTGACTTTGTATGTTGATTTTGTAGCCTGCCGCTTCACTAGATCCAGCAATGATTTCTAGAAGTTTTCTACTAGATTCTTTGTGATTTTCTATACATACAATTATATCCTCAAATAGTGACAGAACAACTTCTTCCTTTTCAATCTGAATCTCTTTAGTTCTGTTCTCTTGCTTAATTGCTATGGCTAGGACTACATTCTTTACTCTCTATAGAAAAAAAAAAAAGGTAAAGGCCAAGAGGGGGAGAGAGTCCATAGGGAGAATAAAATGGGGTTTCTAGTGCTTGTTCACTTACAGAATCAGGAAACACAGATGTATGTGCCTCCAAAGCACATGCTTTTCCTCTTGTCACATTCCCAAAAGACAAATACCCCAGTGCATGTGTTTCCCCTGGAGATGAACACATTCAACTTTTTAACCAGACAACAACTGCCTACTTAATACCAGCTGGTGGGGGAGAGTGCTATGCTAGGTGATTAAAGCATGACTTCCTCTTCTTCTTTTTTTAAAAAGATTTTACTTATTCATGAACAATGATAGGGAGAGAGAAAGAACCAGACATCATTCTGGTACATATGCTACCAGGGATTGAACTCAGGACCTTGTTCTTGAGAGTCCAAAGCTTTATCACTGCACCACCTCCTGGAGCACAAATGACTTCTTCTTTAGTTGCTGACATTCTCATAAGGAGGGGCTGGGTGGTGGTGCAGCGGGTTAAATGCACATGGTGCAAAGCGCAAGGACGGGCATAAGGATCCAGGTTCGAGCTCCACCTGCGGGGGGTGGGGTGTGTGTGTCATTTCACAAGCGGTGAAGCAGGTCTGCAGGTGTCTGTCTTTCTCTTCCCCTCTCTGTCTTCCCCTCTTCTCTCAGTCCTATCCAGCAACAACAATAACAATAACAACAACAAGGACAATAAAATGGGAAAAAATGGCCTCCAGGCATGGTGGATTCGTGGTGGATTCGGTGCAGGGACCGAGCCCCAGTGATAACCCTGGAGACAAAAAAAAAAAAAATTCTCAGAAGGAGAGCGCACAAAAGCTGTAACAGTTGAACAATGAAAGGGGAAAATATCCCAGTGGTCATAGGAAGCCACTCAGTTAGCAGAGAACGAGGCTTGTATTCTGTTCTACCTCTGGCACTGCATATGCTAAATTGGTGCTTTGATTTCTCTCTCCCATATGATTTGTGGGGGCTGGTTTTTTCAAATTGAGAGAGAGAGACAGTGAGAAATGGAGATGACAGCTTTGAAGCTTCCTTCACTGGGGGCCTGGCTTGAAACTGGGCTGTAAGCCGAGCAGAGCAGGTATGCTAAGTCAAGTGAACTATTTGCCTTACATTCTTTAATATGATTTAAATAATAAAATAACATTTAAAAATTGAAATAGTGGGGGCTGGACGGTAGTGCAGTAGCTTAAGTGCACATGGTGTGAAGTGCAAGGACTGGAGTAAGGATCCCCATTGGAGCCCCCAGCTCCCTACCTGCAGGGGGTCACTTCACAAGTGGTCAAGCAGGTCTTCAGGTGTCTTTCACTCCCCGTCTCTGTCTTCCCCTTCTCTCTCGATTTCTTTCTGTCCTATCCAACAACAATGACAGCAATAACAACAACAATAATAAGCAACAAGGGCAACAAAAGGGAAAAAATGAAATAGTATCACAAAAATTTTGAGGATATTAACATTCTTTTAAAAAATAATTTTACTTTATTTAATTGATAAAGAGAGAAAGGCACAGAGAGGAAGATCAGAGTACTGCTATGATGTGGGAGGTAGAACTTGAAACCTTGGAGCCTCAGGCATGAGAGACTTTTTGCATAACCATTAAGCTATCTTCCTAGCCCCAATGCTATTTATATTCAGTTAGCATTTAAATGTAAAGTTTTAGCTGTGGTTAGAGGAATGTTGTACAACAACTGGAGGCTGCTGGGTGAGGCATATTTTGGAGTAGGACTGTGTAGGGTGAGCCTTGCTAAACTTCAGAGCTATTTTTTATTTCCTATCTTTTTTAGGTCAATTATCCCGCCAAGGTGACAAGTGAGGGTGTTGGAATCCCTAGACTTCTAGAAGGCATGTTGTCAGATGATGATACAAACTCCAAGGTATCAATACATGCATCAGGAGACACCTAGGGCAGTGACAGCACAGTGGGGTCACAGAATCTGGAGGGTAACTTCCACTCCCTGTCCTTTCCCCATATACAGTGTTGCATGCCAGTTGAGGGTATGTGGACACATGACTCAACATTTCTGAACTTAATTTTCCTCCAGACTGTCTTGGGATTTTAAAGTAGTGTCCCCCCCTTTTTAAATATTTAGTTATTTATTTTGAATAGAGACAAAGAGAAATTGAGAGGGAAGGGGAGATTAAGAGAGAGAGAGACAGATACCAGGAACACTATTTCACCACTTGTGAATCTTCCCCCACTAGGTGGGGACTGGGGGCTTGAACTCAGGTCCTTGCTCATTGTAATGTGTGTGCTCAATGAGGTGCGCCACCACTTAACCCCTAAAATCTCTTTTTTTAAAATTTGTTATTAACATTTTGTTACAAGATTATAAGATTACTGTGTACAGTTCCTTACCATACCCACCACCATCAAATTTCTGTATCCCCACCCTTGCACCTCCCAAAGAGAACCACCATAGTTCTCACAAATCTCACAGTTTGCTTGCTTCTATTTTGTTTGTATTTTCTTTCCTTTCTTTCTTTCTTTCTTTCTTTCTTTTTTTTTTTTTTTGGCAAATATATATATATCTCAGGTCTCTAGATTCCATATATGAGTGAAAGCATCTGGTGGTTGTCTACCATCTCTTTACTTATTTCAATAAACATAATCACCTCTAGTTCTATCCATTTTCTCCCAAAGGACACAATATTATCTTTTTTCATCGCAGAGTAGTATCCCATGGACTATATATCCCATAATCTCTTATACTAGAGGCCAAAATAATAAAAATTCCCTAGCATTTCTATCCCATTCATTATTTTATGTTTCTACTTAGTCAACAAACAGTATGTGCCAGGTGTTGTTATAGTCATTGCGAAAGGGAGAATTAAAAAAGGGATAAACCGAGACTATAAAATCGAACATGGACAGGGACGGGAAGAAAAATGGGAATAACAGACAGAGTGGTATATAGGAAGACCTCAGTGCAAAGCGGAAATATGAGCAAAGTTGAGAGAGCAGTGGAGGGCGAGAGTAGGCTAAGCAGAGGGAACAGCAGACACACACTCTCTGCTCAGAGGGAAGGCTAAATGTACTGAGACCTTAGGAACCATTGTGGGTAGAGTGGAAAGGGTGAGAATTGTGGATTGAGTGTGATGCCAGAATGGAGGTGAGATGGTTAGATCTTGTAGGCCTATGGGCTTTCTAGGAGTTTGAATTTTACAAACATACTTGCATTTATTTATTTAGTTAGTTAGTTGCTGGGGCTTCACTGCTTCAGGCAGACTTTTTCAGATAGAGAGATAGAGTGACAGAGAGACAGAAAGATTGATGGAAAGACCCCGCCATACTAAAGCTTTCCCCAGTGTGATGAGGGTCTAGCTCAAACCAGGGTCTTGCACATGACCAAGCGGGTACCCTACCAGGTGAGCTATCTTGCCCTGAATTGTACTTTTTAGTATGTTGGGAAGGTATTGAGGTATTAGTGCTCAAAGCAGAAAAATGAGTCTCCTGATCTGATTGCCTCTCTATCTCTCTTTCTTTCGCCTCCAGTCACTAGGGCTTGGTGCTGGCACTAAGCATCCAGTGCTTCTGGCAGTCTTCTCCTTCTCCTTCTCCTCCTTCTCCTTCTCCTTCTCCTTCTCCTTCTCCTTCTCCTTCTCCTTCTCCTTCTTCTTCTTTTAAATTTTCCTTTTCATGTGATAGGGCAGAGAGAAACTGAGAGGTGTGGGGGAGTTAGAGAGAGGGAGACAAAGCATCCCTGCTGCAGGTGGGGAACCGGGGTGCGACCCCAGGTCCTTGCACGTATCCTGGTGCTTATACTAGGTTTGCTTCATTGGGTGTGCCACCGTCCGGCCGCCTATACTCTGATTTTCTACCTTAGTGTCCTCATTCTGGTAGTTTACTGAGTGAAACAGAATGGAGGAAAGGCAAGGAAAATGAGAGACTAACCTGAGGACAGTGGAATAATATACTGGCCTCAATCAAGGGCAGTGGGGGTAAGTGAACATTGACTGGAGGCTTCTGGAAAGGTTTTTGATTTCCTAATAAAAGTAGGAAGGAGCCAAGTAGTGATGCGTTTCATGGAGCACACACATTTCCATGCTCAAGGACCCAAGTTCAAGCCATCAGTACCCACCTGAAGGGGGGGAAGCTTCATGCGTAGTTAAGCCGTGCTGCATGTGTCTCTCCTTATCCCTCCCTCTGTGTCTTACCCTTCCTTCTCAATTTCTCTCTGTTCTATCAAGTGAAAAGAAAACATTAAAAACAACAAACAAACAAACAAAACAAGGCCAAGGAGCTATGGCTTTGTCTTGCAGGAATGTAGCCCCAGTGATAATCCTGGTGGGAATAAAACAAAAAAAAATTTAAAAAGAGGTAGACTGTGCTAAAGTGGACCTTTCACTCTTTGTGGCTGGAGTGGCCCACAGCAGTGGTCACAAGACATCAGTCAGGGACACTGACAATCTTCTGAACCACGGTGAGTGACTACTCATCTTCAGGCTTTTTTCTTTCCCTTCCCCTCTCTTTCTTTTCCTCCCTCCCTTCCTCCCTCCCTCCCTTCCTTCCTCCCTCCCTCCCTCCCTCCCTCCCTTCCTTCCTTCCTTCCTTCCTTCCTTCCTTCCTTCCTTCCTTCCTTTCCTTCCTTCCTTCCTCCATTTCTCCCTCCCTCCCATTATTTTTTCTTTCTGCCCTCAGCCTCCATCAGACCTCTCTCTGGAAATGCTCAGCTGTTTAAGCTGACTGCATCCTCAGGGACATGGCGACCTCAATGACACCTTTCCTCTTGGAAACTGCACTAGGACCACAGAGACCTGAAAGACCAGACTTCAAACTGCTCCCAGACTACTCCAGAGAAGAAAAAGGGTGTGATTGCAAAAGAAACGGTGGTTTTAAGCGTATTCTCTTTTAATCCCTGTTCATCTTAGCTAGTCTCCAAATGGAAAAAGGAATCTATTGAAAGCTTATTCAGAAGCCTGAATAAGTGGTTGGAAACAATTCCCCCAAACTGTGGTTTCTATCAAATAGTTGCAATTATGCAAGGGCATGGAAATTTTTCAACTAATAAAATATGTCTGAAAAATTTATTGAAAATATGTCTGCAAAAATCATTTGAAAAAGCCCAACTCAGCAATAAAAAGCAAAATTATATTTCCATTCTTGCTCTTGCTTCCTTTGGTAGAGAGCATATTACTACCCATTTCATGGACAAATGGAACCAACACATTTTTAGAATAAATGACTCTCCAAGTTCTAACCATGATGTTTAGATCATTAGATATTGAGTCTATACTGAAAAAAGAAATAGGAAAAAATCCATGACTTAATGTTGCTCAAATTATATTTCCCATCTGTGACTTTGAGTGACAGATTACTTTACTCAGACTTAAGACCTTGTAAGGGTCATTAAGACTAATCCTATGGGAACCAAAGAGTTCACCATAATCCCTTATTTCTCTGTTCATCTTATTCTTAGTAAAAAGGGCACAGAGCAGAAAACCCTACAATGGAGAAGCTAAAAAACTTCACTGAGGGAATGTAACTTTTGAACTGAATAAAAAGTTCTCTTTCCTATATGATGAAACTTTATTAGGGACTTCAAAAGTAGGATGTGGGGCAGCCAGGAGATGGCTCAGCAGGTAAAGTGATGCTTTACCAGGCATGAGGCCCTGGGTTTAATCCTGGAAGTCATCATGTGTAACACCGAGGAACCTGTAAGCGGTGGATCAGTGTTTGTTGTTTCTCTTTTTATCTCTATCTCTTTCCCTGGACCTCCATCTTTCCAAAAATAGAGAATAAAAACTGGGCCAGTGAGGCAGCAAAGCAGTATTATTCATGTGTGAAGGTCCTGAGTTTATTCTTCTGCACTGCATTAACAACAAATAAGCAAAAAAGGGTCAAGAGATAGTTCACTGGATAGGATACATGCCTTTTCATGTGTGATTTCTGGGTATAAGCCCTGAACAATGCCGCTGGAGCACGAGGCATCAGGTGGATAGTTCATGGATATTTCAATTGTATTACAGTGTCTATCAGTTTCTTTTCTTCTCTGTCTATCCACCTCTCTCTAGCTGAAATTAAAAAATAGGAGTGAAAATCCTGACTTCCACGGGTAGATGACCTCACCAATGTGTCCCAGAACCTCACTTCTCCAGAGCCCTGCCCAGCTAGGGAAAGATAGAAACAGGCTGGGGATGTGGATCAACCTGCCAATGGCCAGGTCCAGCAGAGAAGCAATTACAGAAGGTAGAAGTCCCACCTTCTGTACAACACCTCCCCCTCACTAAATTTTTTGGTTCATACTTCCAGCAGGGGAGAAATGATAGAGGAATTTGCCAGAGGGCTCTGAAATTCAGCTCCATCAGGACCCAGAAAGAGAAGAAAAAAAGGAAGGACTTGGGGGCCAGGTGATGACGCGCCTGGCTTGAGACCCCCTGTAGAGAGGAAGCTTCATGAATGGTAAAGCAGGTCTGCAGGTATCTATCTTTCTCTCTCTCTCTTCTCTCTCTTTTCCCCCTCTCAATTTCTCTCTGTCCTATCATATAAAAAAAAAAAAAAAGAAAAGAAAAGAAAAAGAAAACATGGCTGCCAGGAATGGTGGAGTCATAGGCACCAAGCCGTAGTGATAACCCTGGTGGTACAAACAAAAAAAAAAAAGGAAGGACATTAGTAAGTGAAAATGTGACTTAGAAAGGAAGTGAAGTCAGGGCCATAGAAAAAAGTGTGCAATATATGCAAATATAGACAGATAGTTATAGAAATAATAGTTAACCCATGTCTGCAACCTTGGGAGAACTACTGTAGCTTCCAATGGAGGGAATGAGGACAGAGAACTCTGGTGGTGAGAACAGTTTGGAATTATGTCTCTGTTATCCTATAATTTTGTAAATAACTATTAAGTCACTAATATAAATTTAAAAAAGAAATGAATGTGTGGTTCTCCCTGTTCCTCTCCCCTTTCTGCAGGGATCATGTGAGTAGATGGTGATATATGTATATGATGGTATAGCAGCAGAGACAGCTACCCAGAAGAGTACAGAGCCTGTAGGACACAGCTATACCTTGACAACGTTGCAAGTCTGGTTCCACACCATCACACAAAGTTGATAACACAAGAAAGTGAGTCATATAAATTTTTTGGTTTCACTTCCCCAGAGAAACACCCTACTAGGGAAAGAGAGAGGCAGACTGGGAGTATGGACTGACCAGTCAACGCCCATGTTCAGCGGGGAAGCAATTACAGAAGCCAGACCTTCTACCTTCTGCAACCCACAATGACCCTGGGTCCATGCTCCCAGAGGGATGGAGAATGGGAAAGCTATCATGGGAGGGGGTGGGATATGGAGATTGGGTGGTGGGAATTGTGTGGAGTTGTACCCCTCCTGCCCTATGGTTTTGTTAATTAATCCTTTCTTAAATTAAAAAAAAATTTTTTTTTGGTTTCCCAATGCATATAAAAGTTACAGTCTATATTGTAGTCTATGAAGGTACAGTAGCATATCTAAAAATGTGTATGTCTTAATATAAAAACTTTTATTGCTAAGAAAATACTAACCATAATCTGAGCCTTCGGTGAATCATGATCTTTTTTTCCCCCCACAAATCTGCAAGATGTATAAAGGGTAATGTCTGTGAAATGAAATAAAACAAGGGATGCCCGCTCTTTGCATAACTGAGAAATGTCAGGTTTTTTTTTTTTTTTTTTAAGTTTTTAAGATTTAGGAGCTGCTAGTTACTGCTGTGTGACCTAGCATAACTAGATAGATACAGAAGGAAATAGATCACAAAATTTGCTAAATGGTAGAGATTGTGATCTAGGAAATTATCACTTTGCTTACCGAGAAAGAAGAACTGAAAAAAAAAAAATATTGATAATCCAAATTTCTGGGTGAACTATCTTGAGCTTTTTTTTCTTCCCTTCTGGGCTTGAGGGAATTGGTGAAGTGTTACAAAGCAGATAACAGGGATCTGAAAGAGATGAAGAATTAGTTTGGATTCACAGATTGAACTGCCAACTTCTGGCGAACTGAGAGTTGGTTGGATTTGCAAGCTTGATTTTTCTGAGGATATACGTTTTACAATATTGTCTAAAATCTCTGGTTCACTTGCTTTAGCTCTGATGGGCTGCATGTAATAAAGGCATTGGAATTCTATCTTTCAACTAAGTAACTTGGGATTTTTGTTTTTGAACTATTGCTATGTTAGGGATGATGTGTTTTGGCCATCTCAGGAAATTTTTTCCAACCATTCTGACTCAAGATTGATTTTCTGAATTCCTCTGAGCTAAAGCTTTGCTCTCCAGCTTTCCTTTCTACTTCTTCTTCTCCTTCTTCTTCTCCTTCCCCCCTTCTCCTCCTCCTCCTCCTCCTTCTTTTTTGATTCCACTCCAGAGGAGAGTCTATTATAAATCAATCATCAGTCCTAAAGTCTAAAATGTTAAACTTACCTTATGAAAATTAAGCCTCTACAGGTCTTTTGGGCACTTCTCATTTTTCAGATATAGTTATTTAGACCTCTAAAGAGATTACATGAAATTCAATGTCTAATATAAATTTAGAAAAAAGTTAAATAAACACCATTTGTTTAATTTTTTGCCACCAAGGTTATTGTTGATACTAGGTGCCTTCCTGGTGATTCCACTGCTCTTAGTGGTCATTGAAAAGCTATATTTACCACTAGGGAAAGATAGAAACAGGCTGGGGGTATGGAACGAACTGCCAATGCCCATGTTCAGTGGAGAAGCAATTACATAAGCCAGAAATCTCACCTTCTGCACTCCAAAAAGAATTTTGATCCAAACTCAAAGAGGGAGAATTGTTAGGGGGAAGATGACCAGAGGGCTCTGAAACCCAATTCCATCAGGATCCTGAGAGAGAAAAGGAAAAAAAGGAGAAATATTTGGAAGTAGTAAGAAGTGTAAGTGTGACTTAGAAAGAAAGAGAAGGCGGGGTCATAGAAAAAAATGAGCAAAAGAATAGATAGATAGGTAGATAGATAGATATAGACGATCATGGAAATAACAGTCAATCCATATCTGTGACTTTGGGAGAACCATTGCAGTTCCCAGTGACGGGAATAAGGACACAGAACTCTGGTGGTGGAAATGATGTGGAATTTTTCCTCTGTTATCTTATAATTTTGTAAACCAACATTAAATCTCTAATATAAAAACTAAAAAAGAAAAAAGAGAATGTTGATATTACTATGAAAAAAGGGTTATATTTATTTTTAAAAGGTTATATTTAAAATTAAGTGTTTTCTTTTAATAGAGCTGAGAGACAAGAGAGGGGAAGAGAGAGAGAGAGAGAAAGAGAGAGAGAAAGGGAGAGGGGGGGAGAAACAGAAGAGAGACACCTATAGCACTGTTCCACCACTCATGAAACTTCAAACCTGCAGGTGGGCTTGGAAGCTTGGACCTTGGTCCTTGCACATGCTAACCTGTGATGTCTACTGTGTGTACCTGAACCTTTTGCTTGCTTATTTTTATGTCACATTTAATGAGAACTTTTCTTTAAAAGTTACAAAAGCTTAAATAGGAATGTAGTAAAAGGTCTGATTCCCACTGCAATCTCCCAGTCACTCAGCTTTCCTCTTTAATATGACTTCTTTCTTATGTAACTATACAGGCACATACTATGTATGAATAAGGAAATTTCTTGTACACCCCTTCTTTTCTTTCTTTTATGCAATTGGAACCACTCTATCCTGTTGTTATGCCCCTTGATCTTTTTTATTTAATATTATATCTGTTGTGTAGGTCTTTCAACATCAGGACATAAAGAGGTTCCTTTAAAAATCCATTAAATTAATTCATAAATAGATGCAAACAGATTCTGTATTGGTGGCGATATAGATCATTTCCCATCTTTGCTTTTACAAACCAAATTGCAATGAATACTTTTGTCCTTAAGCCAGTTTGTTTCTGTGTGAGCAAATCTGTGGAAATAATTTAGAGAGGTGGAATTACTAGGCTAATGTATTCATTTGATGCTAAGACTTTAACCAAACCTCTTTCCATTCCCCAGTTAGTGTTATCAAAACTCAAAATGGGGTGTACACAGTGTTAATCTCATTATCCAATACTAGGCATACCCATCAATGTTCTTACTTGTTGGTCTGCTTCTAAACTCTTCTTCTAAGACCCCTTCTGTTGCATTGCTTGCTGCTGTGATCTATTTACATAATCATTGTTTTCATTGGTTTAATCCTCACTGCTTCCAGTGCTTTTTCCTTCTCCCCACCCCCTATTCTATGTACTTCCTCTTCCTGACACTTCTGCCTCAGGAGGTATATATAGGACAGGATTGTGATTAGAGATAGCTAGCTTGCACTGCATTCCTCATCAATAAAGACTGAACTGCGTCCCACTCAGCCATGAGTCCCTGGTCATCTCTCTCCGGATCGTGAAGCTAGACTGGCAACTGGTGCCCCTAACAGGGACAGGCATTTACTCTTTGTATAAATTGTGGAAGCCATAGTCAGGAGTTGGAGTAAGTTATGGGACCTGAGGTGACATGTGAGATGTTGTCAGTCAGTCTGCAAGGGCAGAATGAGCAGGGTAATAAGTAATTGGGGTAAAAGCTAATTAACTAATTGAAATTAGGGCAGAAATAAATAATATAGAAAACTGTTGTTAAAATTCTGACGGCTCCTGCCGGGTTAGCTTCAAGGGCGGGTAACAGAGACGCGGAGACATACGGCTGGGCAGGGAAGCTGTATTTCTTTATTCACGAACAACGATTCATAAACTAAGACAAACTAATCACCAAACAGAACTCTGCTGTCTCTTTGCGGCGGCGCAAGCACTCTCTCTAACTCTGCAACTCAGGAACTCTCTCTTACTCTCGAACTCATGAACCCTCTAACTCCCAAACTCTCGAACTCTGGAACTCTTCAACTCTCCAACTGTGGAACTCTCTAACTCTGGAACTCTTGCGGGGTTCCTTCGGGGCGGGGCCAAGCAGGCCCGCGAAACTAACTGGACTGATCCAATTCTCTTGGCGGGGGAGAACTACCCAATGTAAAGCATACAACAGAAAACAAGAAACCATATACAGGATCAATGAAGCTAAAAGCTGGTTCTTTGAAAGGGTAGACAAAATTGACAAACCCATGGCCAGACTCAAGAAAAAAATAAAAGGATTGTAAATGGAAGAAGAGATATCACAACAGAAACCATAGAAATCCAAAGTGTAATTTGAAACTTCTATGAAAAGCTATATGTCACCAAGCTAGAGAACCTGGAAGAAATGGAAGAATTAAAAAAAAAAAAAAAACATACAACCTTCCCAAACTGAACCAAGAGGAACTAGAGAACATGAATAGACCAATCACAGTCAAAGAAATTGAAACAGTTATCAAGAACCTTCCCAAGATTAAAAATCCAGGACCAGATGGCTTTACAAATGAATTCTACAAAACCTTCAAAGAAAAGCTAATACCTATACTTTTTAAGTTCTTCTAAAATATTGAAGACACAGAGGTAATCCTACCTTCTATGAAGCCAACATCACCCTGATACCAAAAACAAAGACACAAAAACAACAACAAAAAGAAAACTACAGACTAATAGATACTAAAATATTAAACACAATTTTAGCCAAGCAGATGCAGCAGTATATTAAAAAGATTGTACATCGTAACCAAGTGGGGTTTATCTCAGGGATGCAAGGCTGTTTCAATATGCATAAATCAATCAGTGTGATCCACCAAATCAATAAAAAAGACCAAAAATCACATGATTATATCAGTAGATACAGTGAAAGCCTTTGACAAGATCCCTTCATGATCAACACACTACAGAAACTATGAATAGATGGAAAATTCCTTGACTTAGTGGAGTCCATGTATAGGAAACCTAGAGCCAGCATCATACTGAATGAGAAACTGGTAGCATTCCTATTTAGATCAGGTGCTAGACAGGACTGCCCACTATCACCATTACTGTTCAACACAGAGTTGGATGTTCTTGCCATAGCAAAGAAGCAAGAGCAAGGAATTAAAGGGATATAGATTGGAAGAAAAGAAGTCAAACTCTTCACTATCTGCAAATGATATGATAGCATACATAGAAAAACCTAAAGAACCCAGCAGGACGCTCCTGGAAATTATCAGGCAATATAGTAAGGTGACAGGCTACAAAAGTAACATACAAAAGTCAGTGGCATTTCTTTATGCAAACACTAAGTCTAAAGAAGAAATCCAAAAATCACTTCCATTCACTACAGCAGCAAAACCAGCACAATATCTAGGAGTAAGCCTAAACAAAGAAGTGAAAGACTTATATACTGAAAACTGAGTTACAATTCAAGGAAATAGAAAAAGATACAAAGAATTGGAAAGATATTCCATCTTCATGGGCTGGAAGAATTAACATCATCAAATTGAATATGCTACCCACAACCATACACAAATTTAATGCTATCCCCATCAAGGTCCCTCCAATTTTTTAAAAGAGAATAGAACAAAAGCTACAAATGTTTACCTGGAACCAGAGAATACCTAGAATCACCAAAACACATTTTTAAAATTAGTGATTTAATATTGACTTATAGAATTATCTGATAACAGGGGTATAATTCCCCATTGTGCTGAGAGCTGCTTCAGATTCTCAGTTTGCCCCTCCCATATACCTTCATGATGAACCCACTTTATCTTTAAGTTGAAACTTGTATAAGCCTCTGCTTTTTTTGAAACTTGTTTTTATATTCCTGAAGAAGGAAATCATCATATAGAAGTAGGAATATACATCTTGGACAGAGCAGTTAGGACCTGAGTCAATTCTAATAAGAGTTCTTGGATTAGAGGCAGGTTTATCTTTTTTTTTTTCTTTAAGGTCATATTCTATATCTGGGAGGGGATGAGTGGCCATTCAGATCACATCTGGTAATGGAGAGGGAAGAGTGGTCGTGACTTGCCCAGGGTCTCATGGTGGTTAGTAGCAGGGTCAGGAAGAAAGACCTATGCACTTGCCATTGATGCCTCTCTACTGGTACCTAGTACTTGCAGAACAGGCAGGTCTAACTTACCCAGTTGTTCCTGTTCTTTAAATTGTCTCCTCTTTCAAGACCATGGCTTTGATGTTTTTAGTATTGAATGTGATTATCTGCTTTGAGTATTTCAGAAAAAAATCTCTAGCCCCTAGAAATTTGCTTTGATATAGGCCTCTGCTAATATATAATAGGTAGGGAAGTTTCTTAAAACAAATAATATTCTATGGCAACTGAATAAATCTAAGTGCTTATTTTGATATTAACCCAAGTCTTGTTATGTGTATCCAGAAAAGTCATTTAACATTTGTGGAAAATTCAGCCTTTGAGAAACAATTACTTAAGTTGCTTTCATATTGTAAGTATAGAAAGTCTCCCTGAGATTATAATTGGTTTGGTCTCTGTAATAGAGAGGATAAAAATGTCAGTGTTTGGGGGTCTGGTGGTCACTCACCTGGTATAACACACATTCAAACCCTTGGTCTCCACCTCTTGAGGGCAGAGAAGGAAAGTTCCTAAGCTGTGGAGTAGAGCTACAAATGTCTTTCCTCTCTAGCCCTCTGCCTCTCACCATCTATTAAAAAAAAAAGAGAGAGAGAGAGCGAGAGAAAGAAAAGGGGAGAAATAACCACTGGGAAAAGTGGAGTCTTGAAGGCACTGAGTTTACTCAGAGATAAACCTGGTGGCAGGAAAGAAAGAAAGAAAGAAAGAAAGAAAGAAAGAAAGAAAGAAAGAAAGAAAGAAAGAAAGAAAGGAAGGAAGGAAGAAAGAAAGGAAGAAAGAAAGAGAAAGAAAGAAAGGAAAAAAGAAAGAAAGGAAGGAAGAAAGAGAAAGAAAGAAATCTCAGTGTTTAGCGCCATATAGACCGTTCATCAGGTGTGGGGTATGTGCTTTGCTATGCACTCAAAGCCCATGTTCTAGTCAAGGTCCTATGTGGGAGCTGTTGTGGCACTGGAAGAAATTTTGGTGTTCTCTCTTTCTCTCTCTTTCTCTGAATGAAAAATTGTGTCAGTACTGGTGAAATAACACTTGCCTATGTCCTTGGATCAAAAGGAAAAATAGTGGTTAAACATATGCTTGAGGCTTTGAGGTCTCAGGTTCAATTTTCACCAACATAAACCAGAGCTGAGAAATGCTCTGGTGTTTCTGTATCTCTCTAAACAAAACTAATAAATAAATTAGTTTTTTAAAGCAGAAGGGAAGTTCATTTTCTCTCACTGCTTAGTGTAGTTTGATTGTCTAGAACTCCACCATAAGAAAGATTTAAGTCTCTTTTGTCTTATTACACTTCTGTCCTCAACACACAGCACGAACATTTCCACAGCATTTTTCCACTGCTATTTTGGGGCTGAGCGAAGTTTAAAATATAATGACTGTGGAGTCCAGGAGATCTGCCTCCACTTGATTTACCTCTTTGCAAAAGATTCTGAACCCTAGGATTATGTAGTCACTTAACCTTTAAAACAAGAGGAGATGGGCCAAATGGCTCATGCATCCAATTCTGTTATCGGAGGAACCCTGAGTCATCCCTGCCTATGTGAAGACAGGCAGGGAGTGGAGGAGGACTTGGCACTACCTTTGTTTCCAGGATAAAGCACACAATTGGAAAGGTCTTTTTTTTTTTTCCCCTCACATGATTTTTTTTCAGTACAAATATAGAATGTCTTTCCCTATATTGAATCATGAAACATGTAAAGAATGGTTAGTCAGTCTATATCAATGACAAGAATATTTCAGTGGTTTAAAAGAAAAGTTTACATATTCTGGACTCACTGACTATTTGAGGCAGCCACTAAGGAGATAAAAGAGAAGGAAGGGTCTAGAGCCCAGAGTAGCACTCTGGGGCAGGGGCATGTCATCTACCCAGTAGATCTCATCTGCCTTTAAAAAATTTTTTTATATTATCTTTATTTATTTATTTATTGTATAGAGACAGCCAGAAATCGAGAGGGAAGGGGGAGAAAGAGAGGAGGAGAGACAGACAGACAGACACCTGCAGCCCTGACTCACCACTAGCAAAGCTTTTCCTTTGCAAGTGGGGACCGGGAGCTTGAACCTGGGTCCTTGCTCATGGTAACATGTGCGCTCAACCAGGTGCACCACCACCCAGCCCCTGCTGCTTGTTTTTGTATGACTTTGCATCAGCAATTTTGTGGCTGAAAGATGGTAAGATATGAAGCAGGACAAAGTGTATAAACAGGAACCCAACAGTAGAAATAGAGCAGGTGAAATTAGGGGTCTTCAGGTGGCAAGAAGTTAGAAAGTCCATTTTAGGTATGTTCTAAGGGGCACATGACTTTAATAATTTTTTCCTGAGCCTGATAGCTAATATGCAGGTGGATTAAAAATATTGTCTGGGAAGATGGTGTCAGAGTTGAGAACAGAACTAGGAAGCTGGATTAGGGCAGAGCATAGCTCCCAAACTTGAAGAAATTATATAAATGCAATTAACTGTTTACCTCATCAGTCTGACCCAGGATGTCTGAGTGTGGGCGTACACACACACACACACACACACATACACACACACACACACACACACACACACACACACACACACACACACACACACACACACATTCAAATTTAGCACAGGAGTTTGTGTAATGTAATGAGGACCTGAATTTAGTCTCCAAGAATTCATATATCAGTGTTGCTCTGCTTCTCTTTTCCTACCTCTTTCTCACTAATCAATAAGTTAAAAAAAACCAAAAAACTTCTGCAATGCATGCTTGGCCATGAACAATATTGATGAGATTCTTTGGAAACAATGTTTCAAAGTTTCAAATTTAACATTTTTATATTCAGCCTCTGGACTTCCATTCCAACACTTAATTTTGCTAAGTCAGTATCTTAAAATGGAGCTGTTCTTAGGTTTTTCCTTTTGAGAGACCAATAATTCTTATCAACTAATTACACAATGATTGCAGCTACATTTTAGTAACTCTAACATTAGCACAATAATATTATCCTAATGTCACCAACCTAATACAACCCCACCCCATTCCAGAGGAGTGTTCAGCTCTGATGTTGGGATTTGAACCTGGAAACATTGGTGCTTCAAACATTTAAGTCTTTCTGCATAACCATTATGTTATCTTCCCAGACCCCTAACCCAGTTAGCATTGTGTAGCTTATTTTAGTTTTTTTTAAAAAGATATATATTTATTTACTGGATGGACACAGGAGTTGAGATGGAAGGGGGAGATAGAGTGGGAAAGAGACAGAGAGACATTTGCTCCACTGTGTTACCACTCGAGAAGCTTCCCTAGCAGCTGAGGACAGAGGGCTGGAACCTGGGTCTTGCACATTGTAATATGTGCGTTCAACCCTGCTCCCCCAGATATGGATTATTAATGGTTAGAATTTTAATAAGCAAACGTAGCTTGTCTTTTTTATTTCTTTCTTGTCTTCTCTATACTTTTTTGAGTGACTGTCTCATGTTCTAGCTAGCAGATTTTTGTTCTAATCATGTATTTCCATGCAATGAATCATTCAGAAAATACTGACCCAAAGCAGTAACTATTTTTGTGTCATCTCATGTGATATCTGTGTAGTAGGGCCAGGTTTGGGAGGGATTTGTTTGGGTGGTTTGGGCTCATGAAATTGCCATCATCTAGTAACTGGATCTGGGACATAAGTGGCAAGGGTACAGGACTGGCTAGTTGGTCTTATCTCTCTTTGCACAGTTTTTGGGTAATTCAATGTGGACTCTTCACTTGGGTTACTTTAGGTTTGCTCCTGGTAGGCAGGGTAGCCTCAGGATGCTAGCAGGGATAAGGTATCTTACTAAGCCAGGCAGAAGTTCAATGGTTTCCTTCGCATCATGTCATTTCAGTTGCTCCTTATTGTACCCAATAACCTAGGTTAGTTCAGATTCCAGAAGAAATGAATATGGTGGTGCAGAGTGTGCGAGCAAGAATTCACAGAGATATGTTTAAATTGCTGTGATTCCACAAATAGTTTATTCTTTTATGTGGGGACATCTGCTTACTTCTGCTTTTCACTACTGAGATTTCTGGATAATTTCTGGAACCATCCATTCCACCCCGGTTCCATGGCTGCCAATTCTTAGCAACATCGCCCCGCCAGATATTGGTCGGGATGCGGCATCATCTAAGTTCATTTCCCACGTCTACGCTCGACTGGACCTGCCAATATACGCGGGTATCTTCGCCCACCCTGTCCAACGCTTGACGTCTTGTCATCCAATCTGGTCCCCTATGCCTACACTGAAGTTCTCTGTTCCAGACTCTTGGAAACAGAGTTGGCAGTCAGCTGAGGTAAAGAACAAACACCTCATCACAGACCCCTGCAAGCGTCAACCCGGCTTTGACCTAGCACGTTATGATTGGGCCCTCCTCAATTGCTATCGAACAGGCCATGGCCGGTGCGCCACTATGTTCCATCGCTGGGGAGCCAGAGACGACCCGAACTGCCCCTGCGGCTACAGACAGACTATGACCCATATAGTCAATGACTGCCACCTCTCCAGATTCAAAGGAGGTCTCGAAACTTTACATCAGGCTCAACCTGACGCTGTTGACTGGCTACAGAAGAAGGGCAAATGCTAGAAGAAGAAGAACTACTGAGATAATATTGGGGCAAACAACTCCATGAATGTAGCTTTTCCCATTTCTTATCTGAAAGTAAGATCAAGTCAAGCAATAACATCTTTCCTGTGGTCCCTGAAACATATTGATGAGTTACTTTCCCAAAGAGCTGTACCAATTTAAAATGCGATGTGTAATGTAGCTCTGACGGTATTCTTTCTGCATTTGTGCTTATGTGCCAGGAACTGAACTCAGAAGCTCACTCAGGAGCTGAAACATGCATCCCCAGTCAATATTTCTGATACACTACTAATAGCTATATAAATTATCATTAGACCTAATGCAAAAAAGTGTACTATTTTGAATTTGTGTAATTTTTTAATCAGAAAATTGTCTTGCTTGTAATCTTTTTCATCTTATTATCATCCTATTTTACCTACTGGATCTCAATGTAAAATTAATGCATATAATCTTACTGTAAGTTGTATAAACTTTTGCATACTGAAGTATCAAGAAATTCAATGACATATTTGCCGAACTATTCTTTTACTTTTGGTGAGTAATTTTTTTTTGAGTATAGGTGCTTTGAATTTTTTTTTTTATCAGACTTAATGATTCTCTCTGATTTCTTCTACCACATCTCTTTTAATATGTTTTCTCATGAAAGCTTTCTGGATGTACTAGATTATCTGTCATATAAATGTCTATATATTGGAGCTGGCTGGTAGCCCAGTGGGTTAAGCACACATGACGAGAAGCTCCAGGACTGGCATAATGATCCTGGTTCCAGCCCCCCAGTTCCCCACCTCCAGGGGGTTGCCTCACAAGTGGTGAAGCAGGTCTGCAAGTGTCTGTCTTTCTCTCCCCCTCTCTGTCTTCTCCTCCTCTCTCGATTTCTCTCTGTCCTAACCAACAAAAGCAGCAGCAATGGCAACAATAACAACAACAACAAGGGCAACAACTAGGGCAACAAAATGGGAAGAATGTCTTCCAGAAGCAGTGGATTTGTTGTGCAAGCACCAAGCCCCAGTGATAACCTTGGAGGCAAAAAAAAAATTATATATATATTCAGCAGGCTCTTGGCATAAGAACTGTCCCTTGCTGTTTGGACCTGACTGGCCCTGGGGTGGTTGCAGCATGGGAATAGTAGCCAGAGTATGATAGCACAGTCTAGGAGGGAGTGAGAAGGATGGAGTTCAGGTTGGTTGGTTTGTATGTGAGAGGCTCAGGTTGTCATTTGCTTTCTCCAGCTCTTGGCCAAACCTATGAAGAAGGGTAGTCCCTCCCCAGTCAACAAGTCCTCAAGATGGCAAAGCATCCTAAGATATAGAACTTCCCAGCAAAGGAAAGGGGTGTGTATGTGACTGGACACTAGGGGATTCAGTAACATATTATTCCCCACCTGACAAATAATTCTTTCTCTACTACTGAATCATATCTGATTTTTTTTTTGAATGTCAACTAAATATTTCATTCCTCAGTGGAGAAAAATAAAGGCTGTTAGATTGAAGTGTAACTGACTGATAGCACATCTTCTCTTCATTTCTGCAAGGTGAGCAGTGACAGCATGAGCAAGAGCCACAGAATAAAGGAAGATGACCTGGGGGAAGGGAACTGACCAAACAACTTGGACAACAAGCTGTTCTACATTTGTATTCCCCCTCTGAGTGGGTCTGTGGAGATGGGGACACCTGGAGAGGAGATGGAAGGTGATAATCAAGGAATGTATTTATTATATAGTGGTTCCTCTCTTATACCCCTCCCTCACAAGATAGGGGCACATAAAGGTATCCTGTTGTATAATCTCTGACTTAACTTCATTTTAAATATCTGCAGATCCATACGGTCACACTCTCCTCCAGCACCATGACCCCTGCAGAAGAGTCATTTGAATTGACAATAGATTCCAGTAAGGCTGAGGCTAGAGCCTCCAGGAAGAGAGAGGGAAAAAAAGAGAGAGCTGGGAAGGAATGACCCAAGTGTGTGTGGGGGTGGGGGGCGGGCGGTGAGGCCATCTGGAGAAAGAAAGAAGCTCTTAAAAGGTTCAGAAGTTACCAACTGTCAAAGTTGGTCATCTTTAATGCTCACTAAGGAAACAGATTCTCATGCTATGTCACCACCAAAGTCACCTCAGCTGAGTGTCACAATGAACCCCTGTGCCCAACTAAAGGCCAGTTTCCTTCTGTCTCGGGCAAAACCTCTCATTTAGTAGAGAGCTCATACATCACATACCATTAAAGCTGCCAGTTTCCATCTCCTTCACACCATTAGTAGAATATATATATATCATTAAAAGAAGTGAGTTATACTATAAAAATGTGGTAATTCAGTCTGTCAGGCAGCCATTGACAGCATGTTTGTTGAGATGCTGTGGGGAGGGGACTGCTTTCCTGAGCTATTTCCAGAGACCTTATATTTAGTGTAAAGACATTTCCCAGAAAAGTTTTCATAAATATTCTCCATAGGAAAAAATGTATATTTATCGTTTCACATAAAAAGAAATTTTAAGTAAATGTTTCAGGAGCTGACTTCTCAGAAAGTGAGTGGTATTTTTAATTCGTAGCTGGAAGAAAGTTTCTTATAAACTGCATGATGCAGGGAATGTTGTGGTCTGGGCTACCCACGATATAGTAGCAGCATTATCCTTTCTCCCACCATTTTTTCTCTGTGTTCATTCTCTCTCTCTCTCTCCCCCCCAGACACACACACACACACACACACACACACACACACACACACACACACACACACCCCCTTTTCCTTTGCTGGGAAGTTCTATATCTTAGGATGCTTTGCCATCTTGAGGACTTGTTGACTGGGGAGGGACTACCCTTCTTCATAGGTTTGGCCAAGAGCTGGAGAAAGCAAATGACAACCTGAGCCTCTCACATACAAACCAACCAACCTGAACTCCATTCTTCTCAACCCCTCTTTGACTGTGCTATCATACTCTGGCTTCTATTCCCGTGCTGCAACCACCCCAGGACCAGCCAGGTCCAAACTGCAAGGGACAGTTCCCATGCCCAAGAGTCCACTGAAAAACTTAAAAGTCTCACCCTTTACAGGTGTGACCCACTCACCTTACCTCACCTATTTCTTCTGCCAGTGAAAGGTGCAGCATAACCAAGGCTCTCACCCAGCTTTTCATTGTCTCCGTCCACCTCTAGACTGGACCTGATGCTCCCTATTTCGGCCTTGGTTGGGGTGGGTGTCTTTTCCTCTAGGCATCCATGTGTAACAACTGTGAAATAGAAGCTAAATATTAGGCATCTCTAGGTTTACCTTCTGGTGGCCTGTAAGAGCCTCATAGCCTCATTTGTGCTAAGAAAAAAAAAGGCCTTAATAAAAATAGAAGATAGGGCTGTGCACACAGCATAATGGTTACGCAAAAGACTTTCATGCCTAAGACCTTGAGGTCCCAGGTTCAATCCCCAGCATGGCCATAAATCAGAGCTGAGCAGTGCTCTGGTCTCTTTCTCTCTCCCACTCTCTTTCTCTCTCCCTTTATATTGTTTTCTCTCACTAAAATAAAATAAGTAAGATATTTAAAAACAAATAAAAAGGGCTGGATGGTGGCCCACCTGGTTGAGTGCACAATGACCCGGGTGCAAACCTTCCATTCCCACCGGCAAAGGGAAACTTCAGGAGCCATGAAAAGGTGTTTCAGGTGTCTCTCTGTCTCTCTCCCTCTTTATCTTCCCCTTCCCTCTCAATTTCTCTCTGTTTATAGCCAAAATAAATTTTAAAAAACATTGTATAATATGGAGGCAGAGATACTCAATTCCAAATCCATTGCCCTAATATCCTTCCCCATCCACTTTGGAAGTCTCTAGATCTCTCCTGTGTGCATTTTTGCAGGTCTATTTCACATCTCTGTGTAAGTTACTTCTCTCTGTTTTCAGATGTGGAGGTTGGTGGGTTGGAAGTATCTATTTCTTTCTTTTTTGATAAATTTTTTCTTTTTTTAAAATTTATTTATTTTCCCTTTTGTGAAGCAGCTCTCCTACAAGTGGGGAGCCAGGGGCTCGAACTGGGATCCTTTCACCAGTCCAAGAGCCACGTGCACTTAACCCGCTGCACTACCACCCAACTCCCAGAAATATCGATTTCTTAGCTATCTGGCTAGGAAGAGGCTAGGGAGTGACTGAGGAAAGAGAGACAGAGACTGTAGCACTGCTCAGCTGTGGTGGTGCAAGTGATAGAACATTGGGCTTCAGAGCCTCAGGCATGAAAGTCTTTTGCATAACCATTATGCTGTCTCCTCTGCCCCACTCTGTCTTTTCTTATCACTTGGCTTCATCAAGACCCTTTAATAATAAAATTTGCATTTAATTGTTTATTAGCACTTTATAGTGTTATAGAATTATGTGGGGGCATAGTTCCACACCACACCTATCACCAAAATTTTGTTCTTCTGACCCCCACTATAGTTCTCACAGATTTTTAGACACAGTTTGCAGTTAAAATTTGCATTTTAAAACAGAGAGGAAAAGATATTTTCATGAGTTTGCTCTCCATTGGCTCAGAGTAGTGAATTTAAAGATTATCCCTCAAACTGCATATAATCCCAACTAATTGCTGCTTTTCATCACAGAGAGAAGGTTGTTTAAAAGGAGTTCAGAAAAGTCAGATTAGGGAAATGGTAGAAACAGTCACTTCAAGTGGAAGAAGAAGGGAAAAAATAACTTGACAGAAATCCTTCAGGAAGAGGACTGGGCTCTGCTGAAAACTTTGAAAAATGTTCTGGACATTGTAGTCATTCCCAGAGACAGATGAGGAGAATGGAGTACCTCTGTGTGAGGGCTTCACAGTTTCTTAGGGCAATGTCAGGGCCTGGTGGTGGCACATCTGGTTGAGCACACATGTTACAATGAGAAAGGACTTGGGTTCAAGCTCCTGGTCCCCACCTGCAGGGGGAAAGTGGTGAAGCAGTGTTGCAGGGGTTTCTCTGTCTCTCTTCCTCTCTATCACTTCCTTACCTCTAAATTTCACTATCCAATAACTGGATAAAGATAATGAAATAAAATAAAACAAAACAAATGAAAATGGGCAGTGTCTTCATAGTGTGAATGCCCTGCTAGTATAATTTAAGGGTTCTGTTGAGCACAGAGACAGAGACCATCCAGTAGGGCCAGCAAAGATAGTCCTTGGTGAATGTGGAAGGGTTGTATTTCTAGAGACTCAGGCAGAGCAGTTAGATTGTGTAGTGAAAACTATTGTACCACATGGCAGTCCAGTCATTTCTATTTTGTCCCTCAACAGTAGGGGTCCCTTCAGAATATGACTCTTGGAAAGATCTAATAAGTCATCCTTTCAGCCAACCCAAACTATGCATTAGCATAGTACTTTTCTTTCTTTCTTTCTTTCTTTCTTTCTTTCTTTCTTTCTTTCTTTCTTTCTTCCTCCCTCCCTCCCTCCCTCCCTCCCTCCCTCCCTTCCTTCCTTCCTTCAATCCTTCCTTCCTTCCTTCCTTTCTTCCTTCCTTCTTTCTTTCTATCCCTTTCTTTCTTTCTTTCTTTCTCTCTCTCTCTCTCTCTCTCTCTCTTTCTTTCTTTCTTTCTTTTGTTGTTACTGATTTAATAATGGTTTACAAGGTAAGATTAGTACCATATAACACCCACCACCAATTCTATGACATCTCCTGTCCCCACCCCAATGATAGCCTAGCTTTCACAAAGTCTAACAGACAATTTGATATATTTTTTTTTAAAGTTCATGTGTTTCAATTCCCTGTATTTCACATATGAGCAAAAGCATCCTGTAGTTGTCTTTCACTTCTTCACCTACTTCGCTAAGCATAATCACCTTCAGCACAGTCCATTTTGTCCCAAAGGACACAATATCATCTTTTAAAATTGCAAAGTCCTTTCCCATTGCATACATAACTTCTTTATCCAGTCACCTATTGATGAGCATGTAGGTTGTTTCCTCTCCTTGGCAATTTTGAACAAAGCAGCTATGAACATAGAGACACACTGTTCCTTTGAACTAGTGTTTTCGTGTGCAATGGGTTCATGCTCAGGAGTGGTGTTGCAGGATCATCAGGTATTTCAACTTTTACTTGTTTAAGGACTCTTCTCATAGTACAGTTCTTCCTTTAGAAGTAGTTTTCTGTTTTTCACTAGGATCTTTTCCTGAGATCTCATACCTCCCCTATTCTACTCTTCCTGGTAATCTCTCTCTCTCTCTCTCTCTCTCTCTCTCTCTCTCTTTCTTTCTCTCACCTTTCTCTCTGTTTAAGATAGAGACCAAAGTACTGCTTCATTTCATTTCCTTGTGCAGGTGCTACCATGTTATGACTGGAGGCTTGAACCTATGTTCTCACATATGGCAAAAGGTCTACTCTATTGGAGCTATCTGCTGGTCCTCAGAAATAGTTATTTCTTTTTCTCTTCTTTATTTTCTTCTAAGGGAACAAAATTCTGCCAAATACTTTTGATTCTAGTTCCTAAGATATTTAAAAAATATTTTACTTTAATGAGAGATATATAGAGAAAGATACAGTGAAAGAGACCAGAGTACTGCTCAGCTCCAGTTTATGGTGGTGCTGGGGATTGAACACAGGACTTCAGAGCCTCAGGCATGCAAATCTTTTGAATAACCATCATGCTATCTCCTCAGCCCCCAGAAATAGTTCTTAATAAAAGCCTTTACAGACTTAAGGGAGAGATAGTCAGAGAATTAAATATCTTAACTCATACACTGCCCTAATGCTGCCCCCCCTACTATTTCATTAATTCTCAAGTCTATGAGTAAAAAGAAAAAAAAAAATTGCCCTTCTCACCATAGTTGATGTTCTTTGGAACTTTGGTCCTTTGGTATTCCTAGTCTTATCAGCTACAAAGCGTCTGAGTTTGTTTAGAGCTTAAGTTAGCATTGTGGAACTATCTTTCATTTAGAGCATTCACTAGTAGGGTAACTCTATTTCCCAGAAACCAAATTGCAGTAACTTCTGATACTATGTGGTTAAGCTTCTTAAAGATCCAACGAACTATTCAGACCTGCCTCTGGACCTCATTTCTACACTTAAGTGTATCAAAAATTTTAAAGAGAGAGAGGGGTGGGGGAGAGAGATAATGGGAAGAGTAGGGAAGAGAAGGGAAAAGAGATGGGAAGGGAAAAGAAGAGAAGAGAAGGGAAGAGAAAAGAGGAGAGAAGAGGAGAGGAAAGGAGAGAAGAGGAGAGAGAATAAAAGAGACCACAGCATCAGAGTTTCCTTCAAGATAGGGTTGAGCCTGGGTCATGCTCATGGCAAAGCAGCGTACTATCCAAGTGAGCTATTTCTCTAGCCATGTTCGCCAGTTCTTGTCTTTATGCTCCATTTGTTTCACCTCTAGCATTCAGGGCCCATGGTTGAGGGATCTGAGCAGCATCTCTGGAGAGGGATGGCCAGTTGGTTAGAGCCGGCTGGTTAGAGCCAGTTGGTCAGCTGGCAGGTGAATAACAAATGGGACTTGCTGGACTGTCTGCTGCAGGTTGCTTTAAGGAGTAGTAAAGAAAAGCATCTGATATGTGGCAAGCTCTCGAAATAATGCTTGTGATATTTGTTAATTAAAAACTGTTTCTGATATGTGTGAGTACTGAGACAAAGTACCTCAAGACAGATGGCTTCAAACAGCAGAAACATATTTGCTTGCAGTCTGGGAAAAGGTCGACTTCAAGGGCCATAATCCATCTGAATGTGCTAGGGAAGAAGCCTTTCATGTGTTTTCTTGTTTGCTGGTGATTGCCAGAAATGCAGCCATTCCTTAATTTGTAGCTGTTTGCTCCTATTTTATCCCTGTCTGCTCATGACTTCCTCACTTGTATGTGTCTGTACCAGTACAGATCCCTCTCCTTACAAGGAAGTCAGTCATTGGGTTTGGCCTTACCCCTAATCCACTGTATTGAAAACTGCATCTTCGTTGGCTCTGTCTTTTCTCTGTCTCCTTCTGATCCTCATCCTCATTCTCTTCCTTCTTGTCCTCTCCTCCTCCTCCCTTTGCCTCCTCTTTGTTATTCTTTTTGTGCTATTGAAAGCTTATGATTTTACTGTTCCAGGACTTTTTTTTTCATTCAGATATAGAAACACACACACACTCAGAGAGAGAGAGAGAGAGAGAGAGAGAGAGAGAGAGAGAGAGACATCACTGAATCTCCCTTCAGTGCTATGGCACATCCCCAATGGTGCTAGAGTCCAAGCCTGGGCCAAACGCCTGGTAAAGCACACACCCTACTAGATGAGCTGCCTCTCTGGCCCAGCACTGGTACTATTTCTGAGGAAGGTCAGACTCCAGGGTTTTTGATGCATGTGATTTGGGGTGGGAGGGTGGGGGGCCCACAATTCAGTCCACTACAGTACTATTCAGGATGCTGAAAGAATTTGTCTTGGTATAGCAAGCGCTTCTCTTGGTGTGGCAAAATATCAATATGTTTAGATTTTTCAGACAGATTTATAGAGCTGTTTTTTTAATCACTTTGCATGTGATATCCTGAACACCATCCTGTAGAGACAATTTATGAAAAACATCAAAAATAGTGTTTGACTCAGACTTCCTTCAGCATGTGAGTTGGCAAGGGGAGATGGGTGGAAAGCAAAGGCTGAATCCAGTTCAGCCTCCCAACTGTCCACTGGCAAGGTGACAGACCTCAATGAAATCCAGTCAGGCAGTGTCATCTGTGATGGAGGCTCTCCTCTGGCTTGTGCCAAGCAGAACTGGATTTGTGTATGCTTCAGCATCAGAAAACAAGTCACAGGTCAGTGGGTGCCAGTGATTCCCTATTTGTGTAGGCCTGGAAAATCCATGCATACATATGCATCTTTAGGTGGGTGTTCCTCCGCCAGGTTTTCTGTGTGGGAGGAACTGACTGCCAGATGCACAGAATGTGTCTGCATAGTCCCCAGTGCATCCTGCTGACGTTTGTAACTCACCCGAGTCCTAGGCACATGGTGATTTCCCTCACATCCGTGTCCCGTTTGAATTCCAGTGATGCTTGCCAAGTCAATAGTCAAATGCACAAGATTGCTAGTTAAATGTCACCCAGTCCATCCAGGACATTAGATTTCTATCTGCTGGGAGTTGGGCAGTAGCACAGCAGGTTAAGTGCACATGGCACAAAGCGTAAGGATCCCGGTTTGAGCCCCCGGCTCTCCACCTGCAGGGGGGTTGCTTCACAAGCGGTGAAGCAGGTTCTGCAGGTGTCTACCTTTCTCTCCCCCTCTCTGTCTTCCCCTCCTCTCTCCATTTCTCTCTGTCCTATCCAACAACAACATCAATAACAACAACAATAATAGAACAACAAGGGCAACAAAAGGGAATACATAAATATTAAAAAAAAAAAAGATTTCCATCTGCTGCCTGTGCCTGTGAGCATGTCTTCCTTCCTTAGTGATGGTTGTCAAGCTTTTGTGTCCACAAAAATCAACTGAAGATTTTGTTGATGGGCAGACTCAGATTAGTACATCTGGGACTGACCCTATTTTCTCGCTTCCTTCCTTCCTTCCTTTATTTTCTCTTTCTTTCTTTCATTCAAAATTTCCACTTTATTGAATGGGGTTAGTGTTTTACAGCGTAGTAATATGGTTGTTGACACATACATATAAACTCTCCTCTCCCCATGATAGGTGTCTGTAAAACTACCCCACCCAGCCCCAGTCTTTTTAAATCATTATGTCCCAGGCCCTCAGTACCCCTCCATTCCCTCTCTCATTCTTTTTTAAAAGTGTATTTACTTTTATTTTATGGATAGAGATAGAAATTAAGAGGGGGAGGGGAGATAGAGAGGAAGAAAGAGAAAGATCTGTAGCACTACTTTATCACTCATGAAGCTTCCTGCTTTGAATGGGGACCAGGGGTCTGAACCTGGTCCTTGCACATGGTAACATGCACTATCATCTAGCCCCTAGAGAATCTTAGATCTGGATTCTGGGATGGGGACTAAGTATCTACATTTCAGAAAAGCTCCTGGGTTACTCCAGTGCTGCTTAGGATTTAAGCCACAAGGTACTAGAGTTCCTAGGATTCTAGTCATAACAGAATTGGAAGGAGGGACTTAGGAACTTCCTATCTGAGTGTGTCTGCAAGTGTAGATACAGGTATTCTGAGGCAGAGGCGAGAATGGGAATGAAAATATTTGCTGAGCCAATCATGTGAGTGAGCCAGATGATGCTGAGGCTCCCGCCCTCATTCTTTAGAGCCATGTGCTTTGGTGCAATACATCACACCCAGTACGAAATTACAAAGTCCTAAAGAAAAAACTGACATTTAATAAGACACAGAGGACTATACTCATGTAAATGTATTATACAGAAAATATTCTGCATATGATTTACATATAAATGTATATGAACATATTTTTAAAAGTTTATTTATAAAAAGGAAACACTGACAAAAACTATAGAATAAGAGGGGTACAATTCCACACAATTCCCACCACCAGAACTCTGTATCCCATCTTCTTCCCTGATAGCTTTCCTATTCTTTATCCCTCTGGGAGTATGGACAGGGCCATTATACCCACCTTCAAAGTTCCATGGGGTGAAAAAGATAACTACTGGATGGTTTCACTCATATGTGTAATCTAGAACTTCTTCTTCTTCTAGCGTTTGCCCTTCTTCCGTAGCCAGTCAATAGCGTCAGGTTGAAAGCTGTCAGGAGCTGCTTGTTGCTGGCTTTGAAAGTGACTGGGATCCATGTGGATTCAGTCGGCTAGGAAGGATCGTCAGTTTCCCCAATGAATGGGTACTCACGGGATGATACACATGGACTTGCAAAGCAAAAACAGAAGCAAACAGTCTCTAAGAATTTGTGAGGACTATGGTGATTACTCTTACTTAGACTAATAAGACCCCCCTAACATTTGTATAAGAAAACAAGAAAGTGAGAGACAGAAAGAGATGGAGAAAGAGAGACACCATAGCACCCCTCCCCTTGGGGAGCCACAACCACCTACCAATATATTTTCCCATGTGGAGACCTGAGGCTCAAGCCCAGGTTCTCTTGCATGCTGTCATGTGCCTTCTACATGCCTGTATTGTGAGTGCTTCTGTAGACCTGCACGAGGGCATCACACATGTGTGATATCACTGCTCCTAGGTCAACTTTTTCATTCCTTTTATTTTACATAGGAGAGAGAGGGTGAGACACCACAGCACCACTCCAACATGGGTAGAGCTTCTCCTGGTCTTGTGTTGCTCCTATATTGTACAGAGTCTTGATCATAGGTCCTTAGGCACGGTAAGGTATGAGCTCTACCAGGTGAACTACCCCCTCACTCTCTGTGTGACTCTGAATAGGTCATTACCCTGTCTGCATTAATGAACCTTATCTGTAATCAGATATAATAGAATCTGTCATGAAGAGTCACTGTGAGGGGGGACTGGGTGGTAGAGCAGTGGGTTAAGTGCACATGGCTCAAACCGCAAGGACCTGCATAAGAATCCCAGTTCTAGCCCCCGCCTCCCCACCTGCAGGGGGGTCGCTTTACAGGCAGTGAAGCAGGTCTGCAGGTATCTATCTTTCTCTCTCTCTCTCTGTCTTCCCCTCCTCTCTCCATTTTTCTCTGTCGTATCCAACAACAATGACATCAATGACAACAATAATAACCACAACAAGGCTACAACAACAAGAGCAACAAAAGGGGGGAAAATGGCCTCCAGGAGCAGTGGACTCATGGTGTAGTCACTGAGCCCCAGCAATAACCCTGGAGGCAAAAAAGAATGTTAATATCAGCACTACTCAGATAGGAAGTGCTATAACACAATATAAGTGGTTTAAACAACAGACACTGTGATCTCCAAGCTAGAAATCCCAGACTAAGGTCTGGCAGGGTTGGTTCCTGATCTGATCACACTTCCTGGCTTGCACAGTTACCTTCTTTATTTTTATATTATTTATTTACATATTCATTTATTTGATAGAAACAGAAAGAGAGGGTAGGGGGAGATAGAGAGGGAGAGAGAATGAAAGAGAGACACCTGTAGCAGTGTTTCACCTCTTGTGAAGCCCTCACCTGCAGGTGGGGATGGGAGCTTGAACCCAGGTCCTTGTGCACGATGACATGTGTACTCAACTGAGAGCACCATCACTTAGCCCCTTCACACTTACCTTCCTTTGTGCCTTCACATGGTGGGGAGAGTCTAGTAGTGGGGAAGAGAGAGAGAAATCCCCTTTATTTCACTTTTATAATTAATTAACTTGTCATCATTGGGGGTATCACAAGTCTGACTTTTTCTTTTTTAAAGTTTATTTATTTATTTATTATTGGATAGAGACAGAGAGAAATTGAGAAGGGAGGGGGAGATAGAGAGGGAAAGAGACAGAGAGACACCTGCTTTCTTGTGGTGAAAAACATATATTCATGCATGATTAATTTTTGCTACATTGGACTAACAATATACATATACATTTGTCTGTGTGTTTATTTTTATTTTTTGCTACCAGGGCTACCACTGGGGCTTAGTTATTGCATGACCACTCCACTACTCCCAGTAGCCTTTTTATTTTTAAATTTTCTTTGATAAAAGTGGATGAGGGGAGAGAGAGAGAGAGAGAGAGAGAGAGAGAGAGAAACACTGCAGCACTATTCCATCAGTCATGAAGCTCCTAAGGACTGGGAGCTTGAACCCAGGTCCTTGCTCATACAGCCTGTATACTCTACTAGTGTGCTGCCACCTGGCCCTGGTACATAACTGTATTTATTTATCTTGGTCTGTCTGTTTATTTGACACCAAGGTTATCACTGGGGTTCTGCCCCTGTACAGATCCACCTCTCTCAGTAAACTTTTTTTCCTTTTGCTAGAGGGTGAAAGACAGAGTTGGACACACACACACACACACACACACACACACACACACACACTCACACACACACACGGGAGAGATCCCTTAGTACTGCTCCACCAATAGTGAAGTTTCCCCCTTCCAGATGGTCCCATGTGGTGTCTGGGGGCTCAGACCCAGTTCCTTCTTTCCTTGCACATGATAAAGTGTGTGCTCTCCTGGGTGAACTACCTCTCAATCACACCCATGTCATTATACTTAAAAATGAAATAGAACCAGGTGTTTTTTCCTAACTGACTTTACTGTATTTTTCAGTTGTTAAATGCAAGGCTCTTTGCAAGTAATTGTAAGAAAATGTAAGCAGTGGAAGACAAGATTCTTGCTCTTGCAAAATTTCCAATCTTACTTGAAGGGGACATATGTGTGAAAAAATTCATACAGTTTGGGATATATTGCTTCATGAGCTGCCTCTCTGCAGCATGGGATCCTTGTGAAATTTAACTTAAGTGAAGTCAGAGGTGACAGAAACCCAAGGACTATTGGTTGGATAGATGAATAAATGTAGATAGGGGATGGCTGGATGGCCAGTGGAGGAGGGCATGAGACTAAAGAGTCAACAGACCGGGGCATGGGTAGGCATTGCCCTGGCTTGGGCAAGGGCCTTAGGGAACATAGACTCTGTCTGGCTGAGCCTGAACTGCTCTTGTCACTCACTTATGGAGCTCTACTCTTCCAGCTCCTGGAGGACTTGAATTACCCATCTACTCACAGTGCTCACAGGCAAGGGAGAATTGGTTCAGTTCTTTTTGTCTTTTCACGTTTTGCCTTTCAATTGATAGAGCAGATGGAAATCTAGTTTCTCAATTACCCAGTGTCCCCATTTGATCTGAGTACATCTGGAAGGAGATTATTTAGATACATTTGCTTTTTAAAAATGAGAGAGAGAAAGTCAGACATGGCATGAGGGGGAATGGTTTGTTATCTTTTTTTTTTTTTCCTCCTGCCTACCTCATCAATATAGTTTCCTAAGAAAAGCAAAGAAATAAACTCTTACCACATTAAGTCACAGCAGGGACTGCTTCTGTTCCATTCCTTTCCTCTCAAAATAAACTTAATTTATAAGGACTGGGAGGGCCACAATGATATTATGCATTGCAAATAAAACACAGCATGAACACACAGAGAAGAAGAAAGTTTTGTGCTGTAAATACACCCAGGAAGTTCAGAAAGGCATAAAAAGTTGGGACAGGCAGTAGAAATGATTACTTTGGAAATGAATTGCAATTTTCCATTTTTAAGGGAACATATATCCCTACAGTTTTCTTTTCCAGGATTGACAAGAGGATGGCCTTTAGCCAGTTATTTTACCCTGATTGATTTGGCTGACTGTGTTATATTCGAAATATCCATGACAGTGCTAGTTTGGGGGTATATTTGCATTTCTGCTTCTCATCTTGTAGCCCAAGCAGTTTAAAGCAGTGTCACCACCATTTCTAATTCAGTCATTCACCATTTATTTCTCCTGGCAATTACAAAAATGTTTCAGTCTGTGCCATGACATGCCATTTAAAGCATGTTTCCCCTCCCACTGTTTCTTCTGAAATTTCAATTAGAAGGCTGAAAGCACCTTTTTCCAGCCATAACATCATCTCCCCAGACAATAACTTGGATTCACCTGCATATCAGATTTCAGGCTCAGGGGAAAAAAAAACAATTAGTGTAGCCACAGGCCCTTTGGAATATAACTAAAATATGCCTACTAGCTATCTACAAAACAGAGATCCCCCAACTCTTCATCTGCAATATTCCAGCCTTTAGGTTCATGATTAATCAACAATGTGTTTGACTTTGTATGTTAACTCTCTTTTCAGCCACCAGGTTCCAGATGCTAGCTGATGCCAACCAGACTTCCCTGGGCAGACGACCCTACCAATATGTCCTGGAGCTCCGATTCCCCAGAACCCTGCCACTAGGGAAAAAGAAAGTATGGATTGACCTGTCAATGCTCATGTTCACTGGGGAAGCAATTACAGAAGCCAGATCTTCCACCTTCTGCACCCCATAATGACCCTGGGTCCATACGTCCAGAGGGATATAGAATAGGAAAGCTATCAGAGAAGGGGATTGGATATGGAGTTCTGGTAGTGGGAATTGTGGGGAGTTGTACCCTTCTTATCCTATGGTTTTGTCAGTGTTTCCTTTTTATAAATAAATAAATGAATGAATAAATAAAATAAGGCTGAAAGCAGGGAATAATGGATAAATCTTGTCATGATTTTGCTATGAAGTTAGAGCATGAGTTTTGCACAAGGTAGTAATCTCAAATCAGCTCTCAGCAAAAGCTGTAAGAGTGGCAGACTCATTGAGCTGTTCACTGCAGCCCCCATTTTATGTCATTCTTCTTCCTCTACACTGGAGGAAGGCAGTGTGAAGACTGTGCCTACCTAAGATGTTAGCCATACACATACATATTTATTAAATAGTGTCTCTGAAGATCATGGCTTCCTTTGCTCTCTCTCATATCCTTTCCTTTGTCTCTCAACTCTTATATCAAAAAAGAGGAAAACAGAAGGCTGCTGGGAGCAGTGGAGTCATGGTGTGGTCACTGAATCTCAGCAATGACCCTGGTGAAAAACAAAAGCAAAGGTCCTGGTTCACTTCAAAGTCAGATCTAATGGTGACATCTCAGGTACAGTAAATCTTGGGTTAGGGAAAATATCTGAGGATGTGAAGGTTTCTTGGTAGGTCAAGAGATAATTTATTTGCTTATTTTTATATCGTCTACCTATGTAACTATTTTTATTGATCTTAAGTGTTTATTATTTATAACAACTTAATGTCTTTTCTCAGATCTTAATGAGCTTGGCATTTCTCTTCAGGTCAGTATTCTCCCATACAATAACTGTGGAGTTTTGAATTCTCTCTCCTGTGGGTACAGCGGGGTGAGATGTAAAGTTAGAAAGCAGAAACTTTTTTAAAAAATTTCTTTATTGGGAATTAATGTTTTACATTCGACAGTAAAAACAATAGTTTGTACATGCATAACATTTCCCAGTTTTCCATATAACAATACAAGGACCCCACTAGGTCCTCTGTCATTCTTTCTTGGACCTGGATTCTCCCCCCCACCCACCCCAGAGTCTTTTGCTTTGGTGCAATATGCCAATTCCAGTTCAGGTTCTACTTGTGTTTTCTCTTCTGATCTTGTTTTTCAACTTCTGCCTGAGACTGAGATCATCCCATATTCATCCTTCTCTTTCTGACTTATTTCACTTAACATGAATTTTTCAAGGTCCATCCAAGACTGGCTGGAAATGGTGAAGTCACCATTTTTAATAACTGAGTAACATTCCATTGTGTACATATACCACAACTTGCTCAGCTAATCATCTGTTGTTGGACACCTGGGTTGCTTCCAGGTTTTGGCAATTACAAATTGTGCTGCTAAGAACATATGTGTACACAGATCTTTTTGGATGGGTGTGTTGGGTTCCTTAGGATATATCCCCAGGAGAGGAATTGCAGGATCATAGGGTAGGTCCATTTCTAGCCTTCTGAGAGTTCTCCAGACTGTTCTCCACAGAGGTTGGACCAATTGACATTCCCAACAGCAGTGCAGGAGGGTTCCTTTGACCCCACAATCATCCAGCATTTGTTGCTGCTATCTTTTCTGATGTATGACATTCTCACAGGAGTGAAGTGATATCTCATTGTTGTCTTTATTTGCATTTCTCTGTCAATCAAAGACTTGGAGCATTTTTTCATGTGTTTCTCGGCCTTTTGGATCTCTTCTGTGATGAATATTCTGTTCATGTCCTCTCCCCATTCTTGGATGGGGTTATTTGTTTTCTTGTTGTTGTGTTTGGCAAGCTCTTTATATATTTTGGCTATTAGCCTCTTGTCTGATGTATGGCATGTAAAGATCTTCTCCCATTCTGTGAGGGGTCTCTTGGTTTGGGTAGTGGTTTCTTTTGCTGTGCAGAAGTTTTTAATTTGATGTAGTCCCATAGGTTTGTGCTTGCCTTAGTCTTCTTTGTATTTGGATTCATTTCATTGAAGATGTCTTTAAAATTTATGCGGAAAAGAGTTATGCCAATATTTTCCTCTAAGTGTCTGATAGTTTCTGGTCTAACATCCAAGTCCTTGATCCACTTGGAATTTATTTTTGTGTTTGGTAAAATATAGTGGTCCACTTTCATTCTTCTGCATGTTTCAACCCATTTTTTCTAACACTATTTGATGAAGAGACTCTGCTTTCCACATTTAATAGTCTGGGCACCTTTATCGAAGATTAGATGTTCATACGTGTGGGGGCTTACATCTGAACTCTGAATTCTATTCCACTCCTCAGTGTGTCTATTCATGTTCCAGTACCAAGCAGTTTTGATGACAATGGCCCTATAATACAATTTGAGATCTGGGAGTGTGATGCCTCCAGTTCAGAAAGCAGAAACATTTATCTTTTGCATCTTCTCTCTCTTTCTAACTCTTTTTTTTTTTAATTTTTTATTTAAGAAAGGATTAATGAACAAAAACATAAGGTAGGAGGGGTACAACTCCACACAATTCCCACCACCCAATCCCCATAACCCACCCCCTCCCATGATAGCTTTCCCATTCTCTAGCCCTCTGGGAGCATGGACCCAGGGTCGTTGAGGGTTGCAGAAGGTGGAAGGTCTGGCTTCTGTAATTGCTTCCCCGCTGAACATGGGCGTTGACTGGTCGGTCCATACTCCCAGTCTGCCTCTCTCTTTCCCTAGTAAGGTGTGTCTCTGGGGAAGCTGAGCTCCAGGACACATTGGTGGGGTCTTCAATCCAGGGAAGCCTGGCCAGCATCCTGGTGGCATCTGGAACCTGGTGATTGAAAAGAGAGTTAACATATGAAGCCAAACAATTTGTTGAGCAATCATGGATCCCAAGCTTGGAATAGTGGAGAGGAAGTGTTAGGGAGGTACTCACTGCAAACTCTAGTGTACTTCTGCTTTCAGGTATATATTTTGCAGTAGTTTATGGATACGTGTGCACATGAGCTCTCTCTCACAGAAACTGGTGTATATCTAGGTTATGGGACTTTGTTAGAAAGTGAACTACCTGAGATGAAATTAGAGTGTACTATAAAAGGAAAGGTCTCACCCGAGTAATGAAGCTGAAGGGTTGTCATTCCACACGTGAAGTCTCTGGATACAGTCTGAGGTGAAGCATGTTGAGGTGGCAATCGTTGCGTTGGTTAGGTTGTGATCGGCAGATGCAATATTATTTGGTTTGGATTGGGAGATGCATACGGGAAAGTGGGCCCTATCCAAGGGTTCCAGGGCTGGGGGAAGTAGGGGCTCTATAGTGGAGATGTGAGGTTCCTGCTGTCTTAGGGTTCAAAAAGACAATCGATAGTTAATATTATCATCACATTATTTGTTAATTGGGTTAACTTTGAAAAGTCCCTTTGTTATGGTTTGCTGTACAGTATCCAGTATCTTGTATACAGCTGTGCTATTGGATGCTTCTAATCTACTTGGTCTAGGCTTTTGAGAGAGTCCACGTATCAAATACACAGCCTATATATTAAAAAGATTCAGTTTGTCTTTTGAGAAACTTTGAGACATACAATTGATTTTCCCCCTCTCATATTAATTAAATACTGATTTATATGTCTACATTTTGCTAGGAGTGTGCATAAACACCATTCCCACCACCAAAGGACTGTGACCCATCCCTCCCGCCCACTCCCACCCCCCACTGGCCCAGGAAGCTGCATGTCTACCCCTCACCACTGGGTTTTTACTTTGGTGCCCTACTTACAGTTTGATCAGGTACTGCTTTTAGTTTCCCTTTCAGATCTTCTTAGTCAGCTTCTGTTGATGAGTGGGATCATCCCATACTCATCTTTATCTTTCTGACTTAGTTCACTTAACATAATTCCTTCTAGCTCTGTCCAAGATGGGTCAGAGAAGGTGGGTTCATTGTTTTTGATAGCTGCATAGTATCTTTCTAACTCTTTACTGCTGGTTGAGGACACTAGGATGCTCTTTCTAACATCTGAGTCAAAATTAGGTTATTGAGGGAAAATAACCATTAGGTTATCAAAATTGAGGCTAGAAACTAATTCTAAAAGAAAATTGTTGCAACATGCTATTATTTCACAGAATCAATGATTCCATCTAATTCTTCAAATCCTTTGGATTAGTTTTAGTGATGTTAAAAACATTTTAATGAAACTACATGCTTAATGTAGCATTGTTGCTTCAAGGACTGTGGTGATTTCTTAGGTGACATGACTAAGGAAACTATTCTGTAGAGAGAAGAGCCATCTTTGCCTACTTTTATTACTTATTTAAAAAATATTTATTTATTCCCTTTAGTTTCCCTTGTTGTTTTATTGTTGTTGTTGTTGTTGTTGTTGTTGTTATTTATGTCATTGTTGTTGGATAGGAGAGAGAGAAATGGAAAGAGGAGGAGAAAACAGAGGGGGGGAGAAAGATAGATACCTGCAGACCTGCTTCACCACTTGTGAAGTGACTCCCCTGCACGTGGGGATCCGGGGGCTCAACCTGGAATCCTTACTCTGGTCTTTGCGCTTTGCACCACCTGTGCTTTACCCGCTGCCCACCCAACTCCCTAGTTTTATTACTTCTTAACAAATATCATTAGGCAATTTACCATGAGAAGGGGGTTATTATTAAGATTTGACTGACCACAAGCTTCCTTTCCAGTCTCCTTGAGATTCCCCTGTGAAGACACATGTTTTCACAACATGGTAGGCACTATATGTCAGAACTATTCCAAAGTGTTTTACCTGTCAATTCATTTGGTCATCACAAAGTCCCCATGATAGAAGTACTTTTATTATCTTGATGTTATGAGGGAGCTGAAGCACAGGGCTATGAAGCAACATGTGACGCATGACACATTTTGTAAACACCAGAGAGCATGTTTTTGAGGCACGGTAATGGTCTGGCTTGTGAACTTAGACTGCTGGCCTCTGACCACTGGGCCTTTCTTCTTGACCCTTCAATCAATAGTTCTGTTTCTCACTGAGCCCTTAGCCAGCAGGCACTCTGGCTATTATTATATTTTATAATAATATTATATTTATAATATTTTATAATATATATAATATATATTAACATTTGCCTCTTTTCCTGTGTCTTATAGAAATTGTATCTTGTATTTGTTTGCATTTAGTATAATGTGTTGCTGATACAATATAGTTGAATAAAATGTGTTAACTCTACTACAGTACAGGGTTAAGTTCTCTGGAGAAAGAGAACATTGATGGGGGCCAGGCAGTGGTGCACATGGTTAAGCACACAAACTAGTGAGCAAGGACCTGGGTTCAAGCCCTTAGTTCCCACTTGCAAGGGAAAAGCTTTACGAGTTGTACAGTAGAACTGCAGGTGTCTCTTTCCCTCTCTGTCTCTCCCTCCCCTCACAATTTCTCTGTCTGTATGCAATAAAATTAAAACAAATAAAATTAAAAATCATTTAAAAAGGGAGTATGGATCGATCTGCCAACACCCATGTTCAGTGGGGAAGCAATTACAGAAACCAGACCTTCCACCTTCTGCATCCCATAATAGCCTTGGGTCCATGCTCTCAGAGGGTTAAAGAATAGGAAAGCTACCAGGGGAGGGGATGGGATATGGAGTTCTGGTGGTTGGAATGGTGTGGAGTTGTACTCCTCTTATCCTATGGTTTTTGTCAGTGTTTCCTTTTTATAAATAATTTAAAAAAATTCTAAGATTAAAAAAATCATTAAAAAAAGAAAGAGAATACTGATGCAGACCCTTGGATTTCCTGTTCAAACTGTCACTCCCCAATTTGAACATGGGACGGGGCATTGAGCAGACCATGGACCTTGTCTACAAGTCTTCGGTAGAAAAATATATAGGATCTGGAGAGGGGCTCCTTATGGATCAGTGGATGGAGGAGGTATTCTCGAGTCTGTTAATGCTGTCCTGAATAATCAATAGCTCTTTATAGAGCATCTATGAATGGTGAAAGGGATCCAATCCTAGAAAATACCTGTAGGTTAATGACTTATACTTAGGACAGAGTTTTTTTTTTTTTTCTGCTGGAAAAACATCAAGGTGGATGATAGGACAATATTCCTCAGTCATTTATAGATGTTATTTTTTAAAATTTTTATCCTTCTTGAAAAATAATGTGTGCACTTATATAAAATTCAATATAATGTCGAAGACTCAAATTAAAAATAACAGTATAGCTCACATTTTAAAAGGAACAAGAATAGATGTTCCCAAGCACCTAGGATGTGCTAATTTAACAGTTTTTCATTGATCTTGGCTCCAAGTTTCTACATAAAAAATGAAACAAAGTTATGTAATTTTCCTTGTCAGATAGAAGAGATCCTACAAAATTTTGATAAATGATAAATGCCTTTTGGCACTATACTGAGGGTAGAATTTATACACAGGTTCCTTTAATGTAAAAGCATTTAATTATTATTAAGCATGTAAATATGAATGACACTACTTTAATGGATACTTCTTACACCATACTTACCACTGAGGCATATCTTGTCAAAAACATTGTTGTAGATATTTAAAGATCTGTATTGTGATAGCAGAGCATTTGAGGTAATCCAGCTATGTACATAAAGATGAATTATAACCTTATATCCTTTAGGGTTTTTTACTTCTTTAATATTGGATAGAGACAGAGAGAAATTGAGAGGGGGAGGTGGAGAGAGAGACAAAGGGAGAGAGACAGAGAGACACCTGCAGACCTGCTTCACCACTCATGAAACTTCTCCACTTCAGGTGGGGACCAGGGGCTTGAACCAGGGCCCTTGTACACTGTAATGTGAGTGTTTAATCATGTGCACCACAGCCTGGCCCAAGCCTATATCCTTTTTGAGGATCCGTGGAGATTAGCAGCACAAGTATTGTCCTCTTGTCTCATGGCTAGTAAGTGAAAGACCCAGGAATGCATCAACTCTAAACTCTTCCCACTGTATTACACAAGGGGCAAGTCCTTGACTCCCAGATGACCTAGTACAAGATTAAGGACCTAGAGAATGATGTGGTCAACTTATTCATTACAGTCACCATCTCAATATCCAGTCCACTGAGAATCCAATCACCCAACAAATGTCTAGGGTACCGATTCTTAGTCTTAGGGAAATTCTGCAATGTTGATTAAAGTAATTCAGAAGGCCTAGTCACCATTCTGTGGAGACAGTGACAAAATCACCCTTCATAGTATATGATTTTTATTTCCTATTATCTTTTAAAAATATATATATTTATTATTGCATATAGACAGGGAGAAATTGAGAGGGGAGAATGGAGAGATGGAAAGAGACAAACACCTGCAGTGCTGCTTCACCACTTATGAAGCTTTCCCCCTGCAGGTGGGGACCAGGGTCTTTGAACATTGTAATGTATGTGCTTAGTAGGTGCACCACCACCTGGCCCCTTTCTTATCTTAAAGGACCTGGGATTGCTTCCTTACTCTGGGCTGAGAAAGGTCCAACATTGTCTCTGAACTTGACAGATGTAAAAGGTGATGAGGGAAAAGCATTGCCTGTAAAAAACTGTATAATTCAAAGCTGAGACCATGATTTTTTCCTAACTAGAGCACTGATTAGCTCTGACTTATGGTGGTGCGGGGGATTGAACCTGGGACTTTGGAGCCTCAGGCATGACAGTCTCTTTGCATAACCATTATGCTATCTACTTCCTCCCCCTAATATAATTTTTATTGAAAAGAAAAATACATGAGCTATAGACATCACCAGCACTGGCAAATGTACATGGTTTAGACTCAGAGGTCTGTGTGATTTACTATAAGAAAATTTTGAGTGGTTATTACCATACAAAAGTTTCAATCAGGACTATGGAGAGGCGTGGTCATGGAATAACTGGGACCAAATCACCTCTCCTCCCAAAACAACAAATACATACAACAGGAGACCCAACTGAAAGTTCTGCATCCTCAGGCGGGTGCTCACAAGCAGTCAGAGTGAAAAGGGTCGCAGGTGCAGGTTGAAGAACAACAAAGTTAAATCAGAGTTCTGGGCGGCACAGGCACTGAGCTTCACCATTTGGCAATATCACTTTAAGCACAGCAAGCAAGTAACATTGTTCCTAGTGCCTGAGGAAAAGAGACAGGGGCTCAAAACCTCTCTGTCTTTGACTCGGGGGGGGGGGGGGGGCTTTAGCCTTCTGAGTTCAAGGCAAGGACACAACATAAAACAGGGAATTTGTGACAAGACAGCCCAAAGCAACCACCCACCCACCCTATCCCACACGCTGTAGATCATACAAACAAGAGAAAGCTAGAGATCACAACAGCACCCCCTGCTGGCCATCAATAACCAGCACAAAAAAATGCACAAGCAGAGAAACAGAACTAAACAGCCAACTATGCTGTATCAGCCAGACAGAAATGAAACAGAGGAAGTCCAAGGAATTACAGATTTAGAGAGACTCTCAGAGACATACTACACAGAAGTCATTATGAGGACTCGCCAAGAAATTAAGCAAGAATTAAAAGAGCAAGTTACTATGGAATTAAAATGAATGAGAGAGGAACTTATAACAGAGATCACTAAGAATCATCAAATCCTGAAAGAAGAACTTCAGTCAGAACTCCAGGGAGTAACAGACACTAACTGCAGCCCATGCCCAGGTAGAAGGCTTAGCAAGTAGACCCACACATTCAGAATAAATAGTCTCTAATCTAGAAGATACGGCCAGGCCACTCTTTCAATTAAAAGAGAAATGGTGTAGAAAGACTGAAGCAACTCTTTGTGAAATTACAGACTCCATCAGAAGACCAAATATAAGAGTGATAAGTATATCTGAGGAGGAGGACAAGGCCAAAGACCTAGAGTCCATTTTCAGAGCAATTTTAGCTGAGAACTTCCCTCACTTAGGAAACCATCAGAACATTCTCATCCAAGAGGCAGAATGATGACCCAGATATATAAATACAAAAAGACCAACACCAAGGCACATTATTGTAAAACTATCGAAAGTCAACTATCGAAAAAATGTTGCCAGCTGCTAGGGAAAAGAAAGAAGTTACATACAAAGGCAGATCTAAAAGACTTTCATCAGATTTCTCTTTACAAATTCTAGAGGCAAGGAGAGAATGGAATGACATATTCAAAATTCTAAAGGAGAGGAAAATACAGCCATGAATATTGTATCCTGCAAAATTATCCTTCAAATATGAGGGAGAAAAAAAGATTTTCTCAAATATTCAAGAACTAAAGGAATTTGCCACAATCAACTCCACCTTACAAGAACTACTGAACTGAGTCCCACAAGAAAGGAGAAAGTAAAGGAATACATATTCCAAACACCAAGTTGCAGATGCTACTATGATGCCAACCTGACTCACTCGGACAGATGACATTACCAATATACCCTGGAACCCCACCTCTCCAGAGCCCTGCCCCAGTAGGGAAAGATAGGGACTGGCTGGGAGTATGGATCAACCTGTCGATGCCCATGTTCAGTGGAGAAGAAATTACAGAGACCACACCTCCCACCTTCTGCACCCCATAATGACCCTGGGTCCATACTACCAGAGAGATGTAGGAAAGCTTCCCATGGAGGGGATGGGATATGGAACTCTGGTGGGAAATGTGTGAAATTTCACTCCTCTTCTTCTATGGTTTTGTTGATATTTTATCTTTTTTTTTTTAAAGAATCTATTTATTTATTAATGAGAAAGATAGGAGGAGAGAGAAAGAACCAGACATCACTCTGGTACATGTGCTACCGGGGATTGAACTTGGGAACTCATGCTTGAGAATCCAATGCTTTATCCACTCTGCCACCTCCTAGACCACTTCATATTTTTCTATTTTACAAATAGAAAATAAATAAATTTACAAATAAATTTAAAAAATGGGGGGGGGAGTTTCAATTAGTGGCCAGGTAGTGGCTCAACTGGTTAAGCACTTACATTATAATGCACAAGGATGCAGGTTCAAGCCCTTGGTCCCCACCCACAGCAGGAAAACTTCACAAGTGGTAAAGCAGGACTGCATGTGTCTTTCTGTCTCTTTCCCTCTCTACCTCCTCTTTCTCTCTCAATTTCTCTCTGTCTGTATCCAATAATAAATATGATATATATACATATATATTATAAAAGTTTTAATCACTGAAGCATGTTTGTATAGTCCCAGTGAAACTTTTAAGTTCCTATTTAGCTACATCATTGCAATAAGCTTACCAGAATGAATTTGTTATAAAAAAGTATGCTCGTAAGTTTGTGCATGACATTATGTTATTGCCAGGCTTGTTTATGTGGAGAAAATGTGTCAAAGTCTTTGTACAAGCTCTTGTTCAAAGAGAAGCTGAGATTATCTTTCAGACAAAAGCTAGTTAATAGAATCAAGTGTTTTTGATACCGTTAAATAACATTTTAGAGATTCTCTCTGAACCAGATACTGCCTTAAGCACTGTATGAGTCTTAAGTTATTTAATATTCAAAATATCCCTTTCAGATAGGACCTGTTGTTATGCACTTTTTACAGGTGAAAAGAATGAGTCATGAACCTGCTAACTACCTTGCTTAAAGTAGTAAATGGGAGATAGTCCCAAATAATCTAATGTAATTTCTCATGTGCCAACTCTGAAAAGAGGGGTTATTATTTATTATTATTATTACTACTACTATTATTATTATTTTGGCAGGAAAGGTTGCCTCTGGTACTTCGCCTTTCTGGTATTGTTTTTTCTTTTTCTTCTTCAAATACAAAGAGACAAGGTGAGAGGGAGAGGGAGAGGGAGAGGGAGAGGGAGAGGGAGAGGGAGAGGGAGAGAGAGAGAGAGACTTATAGCACCAAAAGTTCCTTTCTATGTAATGGGGACTGAGCTCAATTTTAGGTTGTGCACATGGCAAATCAGTGCACTACCCAAGTCTGTTATTTTTATAACCCAAGTAAAGAGGCTTTTGAAAAACTAATTTCATGACAGCTGTCTGATACCCATGGAGCCTTCTTCCCACCAAGGATGTCTGATTTTTGTGTAGAAGTCATACAGCAGGTGAGCTCAGGGTAGATGATTTATAAACTTGGCTCTTTAATTCTAGGATTGAGAGCAACAGGGTCTAATGCTTGCTTGCTAATGAGTCTAGTCAAGTCAACAAAGTGTTACTGAAGTTCAGAAGGAGAGGTCTGTGGGAAAGGATGGCCACATAAAGTGTAAAGGGATAGGAAGGACATGGGCTGGATCTTGAAAGACTAGGTTGTATGCAGGCTGAAGTCCAGCCCTGTCCTTTCCTATGAAGCATTTATCACAAACACATTTTCTGTGGCCGTTGGTTCTTGGTAAATCTGGAGTCTGACACCACTCAGATTGGGTGGGAGCAAGTGGTCTGTGCAAATCTTATGCTATTTACTGACCACTGGACAGAGACCTTCCCATGATGGAAGCTGTAACAGTGACAGTCAGCAATGTCATTTGAAAGGCTTAGCCTGCATTCTGAAGTGTCTTGTTAGAAGGCAATGTTTAGGAAAACTTTGGTTATAGATTGACACCAAAGACAGGCTGTCTCTTTTATATGATTTGGTGCACAAAGATATCCACATTATTAGAGTCAAGATACCTCAAGTTTGGCTGATGTGACATATATATATATGTCTCCGCTGAAAAAAACTGATAAAGCATATTTCTCCTAAGAGTTTTTACATCTGGTCTCATAAGGTACGTGAGAAAGGGGAGGGTGAAGATTACTTTTCTTATTTTATAAGGAAATTGCATGACTTGCTCATATTGACATTGCAATAAGTCATAGCTCACTAGTATGAATTTCATTAGACTGGAAATTCTTTTACGCAGAAGAGGTATCTGACCTTTCCTCTATTAGAGTGCAGTTTTCCGGGGAACAGCAGCACATCAATTATTATTTATTTACATTACAACATATGGTAGAGTGCAGAAATGACTGCACCATGCTTCCCTTTCTCTATTCAGCTCCTTTGTTTGTAATGACTTGTGCTGCTTATGGCCTTGAGATCAGCTTTGGACAATTGGCTACTGGGGCTTTAAACACATTTTATTTTATTATTCATTTATTGGATAGAGACAGAGAAATTGAGAGGGAAAGGGGAGATAGAGAGGGAGGGAGAAAGACACAGTATTCCTTTTTGTTGTTAAAATTCGGAGGCTCTTGCCGGGCTGGCTTGCTTCACGGTGGTGAACAGAGACGCGGAGACAACGGCTGGGCAGGGAAGCTGTATTTCTTTATTCAGGAACAACGATTCATAAACTAAGACAAACTAATCACCAAACAGAACTCCGCTGTCTCTTTGCGGTGGCACAAACACTCTCTCTTACTCTGTAACTCGGGAACTCTCCAACTCTGGAACTCTGGAACTCTCGTACTGGGGAACCCTCTGAAAACTCTAGCACTCTCAAACTCAGGAACCCTCGAACTCTCTCACTCTAGAACTCTGGAACTCTCTTACTGGGGAACCCTCTGAAAACTCTGGCACACTGGAACTCTCTCTTACTCTGTAACCCTGAAACTCTCGAACTCCAGAACTTAGGAACTCTGGCACTCTCGAACTCAGGAACCCTCTCCCGGGGTTCCTTTGGGTGGGGCCAAGCAGGCCCGCGAAATTAATAGGACTGATCCAATTCTCTTGGTGGGGGGAGGGCTAGAACAAACCAATGTAAAGCATACGACAAGGGAGGGAGAAAGACACAGTATTCCTTTACTGTTCATGAAGCTTCTGTAGGTGGGGACTGGGGGCTTTAACCTGGGTCCTTGTACATAGTAACATGTGCTCAATCAAGTATGCCACAACCTGCCCCTTTCTTCCTTTCTCTTTCTCCCTCCCTCCCTCCCTTTCATTCTTTCTTTCTCTCTTCCTTTCTTTATTTTTTTTATTTAAGAAAGGATTAATTAACAAAACCATAGGATAGGAGGGGTACAACTCCACACAATTCCCACCACCCAATCTCCATAACCCACCCCCTCCCCTGATAGCTTTCCCATTCTCTATCCCTCTGGGAGCATGGACCCAGGGTCGTTGAGGGTTGCAGAAGGTAGAAGGTCTGGCTTCTGTAATTGCTTCCCCGCTGAACATGGGCGTTGACTGGTCGGTCCATACTCCCAGTCTGCCTCTCTCTTTCCCTAGTAGGGTGTGTCTCTGGGGAAGCTGAGCTCTAGAACACATTGGTTGGGTCTTCAGTCTAGGGAAGCCTGGCTGGCATCCTGATGACATCTGGAACCTGGTGACTGAAAAGAGAGTTAACATACAAAGCCAAACAAATTGTTGAGCAATCATGGACCCAAAGCTTGGAATAGTGGAGAGGAAGTGTTAGGGGGGTACTCACTGCAAACTCTAGTGTACTTCTGCTTTCAAGCATATATTTTGCAGTAGTTTATGGATACGTGTGAACATATGCTCTCTCTCACAGAAACTGGTGTATATCTAGGTTTTGGGACTTTGTTAGAAAGTGAACGACCTGAGATGGAATTAGAGTATACTATGAAAGGAAAGGTCTTACCCAAGTAATGAAGCTGAAGGGTTGTCATTCCACACGTGAAGTCTCTGGACACAGTCTGAAGTGAAGCATGTTGAGGTGGCCATCGTTGTGTTGGTTAGGTTGTGATGGGCAGATGCAATATTATTTGATATGGATTGGGAGAGGCATATGGGAAAGTGGGCCCTAACCAATGGTTCTAGGACTGAGGGAAGTAGAGGCTCTAAAGTGGAGATGTGAGGTTCCTGCTGCCTTAGGATTCAAAAAGACAATCGATAGTTAATGTTATCATCACATTATTTGGTAATTGGGTTAACTTTGAAAAGTCCTTTTGTTGGGTTTGCTGTACAGTACCCAGTATCTTGTATATATCTGTGCTATTGGTTGCTTCTGATCTACTTGGTCTAGGCTTTTGAGAGAGTCTGCCTATCAAATACACAGCCTATATATTGAAAAGATTCAGTTTGTGTTTTGAAAAACTTCGAGACATACAATTAATTTTCCCCCTCTTGTATTAATTAACTAGTGATTTATATGACTACATTTTACTAGGAGTGTACATAAACACCATTCCCACCACCAAAAGACTGTGACCCATCCCTCCCACCCACTCCTACCGCCCACTGTCCCAGAGTAAGAAGATCTGAAAGGGAAACTAAAAGCAGGACCTGACCAAATTGTAAGTAGGGCACCAAAGTAAAAACCCTGTAGTGAGGGGTAGACATGCAGCTATTTCTTTCTTTTTCTTTCTTTCTTTCTTTCTTTCTTTCTTTCTTTCTTTCTTTCTTTCTTTCTTTCTTTCTTCCTTCCTTCCTTCCTTTCTTTCTTCCTTCCTTCCTCCCTCTCCCTTCCTTCCTTTCCTTCTTCCTTTATTTCTTCCTTCCTTCCTTCCTTCCTTCCTTCCTTCCTTCCTTTTTATTTATTGCCACTGGGGTTATCAATGGGCATTGATGCCTGAACAAGGAATCCACTATTATTGCCAGTCAGTTTCTTCTTCTTCTTTATTTGATAGGACAGAGAAATTGAGAGGAGAGTGAGAGTGAGAAAGTGACAGTACTTGCAGTACTTGCTACACTACTCATGAAACATCCCCCCCTGCAGGTGAGGAGTTGGGGCTTGAACCCATGTCATTGCACTTACTAACATGCACTTACTGGGTACATTGCTGCCCAGCCCCCTACCTGGCCCCTTTAAACACATTTTTTTTTTTTATAGTGGATTTTTTTTTTCCCTTTCTGTACTTGGAACTTCAAGCTTACAATGTGAATAAGTCTATACAAGCTGTGATGAAGTCAACTGTTTCTCCAACCCAATGTGTATGTAAGAGCCCTAACCTTCACTAACTGCTCAGAAAGTATAAAAATGGGGTTTTGCTTCTGAGGTAGAACTATGGTGACCTAGTGACAGAAAGTTGGCTCTCTCCCAGGAAACAGATATTACAACAAAATAACTCAATGAATTTCATCATAGAACAGCTGGGATTTCTGGTGAAGCAAGGAACATCATTATTTGAAGGTTGGTGATAGTATGCAGACTGCAAGAGCAGGAAAAGAGGAAGAGGACTCAGCAAGGCAATATACACTGCCAGTGGGCGCTCTCTATATAATCACCTCAGATACATGTGGCAGATGTAAAGGGCCCTTGTGGCTTACAAGGAGCTCTGGGCTGCTGGTTCAGAGGAACCAGGGAATAGATCACAGTACCCTTGTGGCATCAAGGAAGCTTATCAAACTCCAAGGTGTCCCAGCAGCCACAGACACCCTGGTGATTGGGTCAGACTCCCTGCAGGCAAGAAAAGTGACTTTGACATCACAGCAGATTCTCTACTTTCAGGAGTCAGTATGAAAAGAGAAAGAGATCTGGGATATCCCCCTGGCCCCCAGGCTAGGTCTCTGTTTAGGAACACCAGGCACCATAATTTTATGTCACCTCAAGGTTCCATCTTCCCTCCATAACTCACATACAAAGCACAACCCAGCGTCACCTGTGGACAACAGAAACAGAAACAGATGGGTAAAACTAGGAAAACAGTGGGCTGGGTGGTAAGTGGGTTAAACGCACATGGTGCGAAGCACAAGGATCAACGTTAAGGATCCCAGTTTAAGTGCCACCACCACCTTGTAGGGGGGGCCACTTCACAAGCAGTGAAGCAGCTCTGCAGGTGTCTTTACCTCCCCTTCTCTGTCTTCCTCTCCTCTATGATTTCTCTCTGTTCTATCCAACTACAACAACAACAACAATAACAACAACAATAATAACAATGGCAGCAAAATGGAAAAAAATGGCTCCCAGGAGCAGTGGATTCATAGTGCAGGAACTGAGCTCCAGCAATAACCCTGGAAGCAAAAACAAAAACAAAAACAAAAACACTCCACAAAACTAGGAAAACACTAGCTCTGCAAGACCAATAGGAAGCACAGAAACTTAGTGGTGTAGATTCAGGAGAGCTATCAGGGAAAGAATTTAAGGGATAAATTGTTAGGAAATTTGAAGAATTTCTGAGCTGATTAGTCTATATAAACATGACAACTTTTCTTTTAGGAAGTACTCTATACAGCCAGCTATCAAGAACAAGGCGACCTCAGGGCCATGGAGATGTGTTGCCTTTCTGCTAGGGGTACTACTGGGGAGGCCGGAAATGAATCTTAGTGTAAGCCTCCCACCAGAGAAGGGTCTATGCTATACTATCTCCTTGTCCGGAAACCCACAAGGAACTCTAAAGATTATTTTTCAATAGTGATTATTACTACCACACTAGATTATCTGTGGAAACCCCAACAAAACTGGAAAGAGAAAGGTTACATTTTAAATTCCCACTGGATTTTCCATTGTAAAAAAGCAAATTCTCCATTTCCTGGCTAACAGATGGAAGAACCAAAGATAACTTCATGGAACTGTGCCATTTCTCGTGTATAAAAAAGATAGATTTTTCCAGTCACTGGGATGTATCAGCCCTGAGCCAATTACTGACTCTCACTAAATTTTCCTGTTTCTCAGGAAAATATATCCTATTAAAATGGTTTGTTAGATTTAGAGGTGCTGTCAGTGGTTGGAAAATGGAGGGAAGTGAACCAATTTACATGGAGATCTTATTACTTTGCATTGTCTCACTGTTGCTGTCTTTCAGCAAATTGAGCTAATCCACCTAGGTGGGACTCTCCCAATGTGCTTTGCTTATCGTGCATGTTCCGTATGAATTGTGAAGTGAAGTTTATTTATCAATCTGTCCTTTCACTTTGGGATAGAGACATGGAGATTAGGGTCCAGAAAAATGACTCTTTGGATTATTCTTGATCAAAATGAGAAACTTACTCATCCCTCCCTTCCCCCCACCCTCACTCTCTCCCTTCCTTCCTTTTTTTTTTAATTTTTAAAAATATTTATTTATACCCTTTTGTTGCCCTTGTTCTTTTTATTGTTGTAGTTATTGTTGTTGTTATTGATGTCATCGTTGTTGGATAGGACAGAGAGAAATGGAGAGAGGAGGGAAAGACATAGAAGGGGAGAGACAGACACCTGCAAACCTGCTCTACCGCCTGTGAAGCGACTACCCTGCAGGTGGGGAGCTCTAACCGGGATCCTTACACCGGTCCTTGCGATTTGCGCCACCTGCGCTTAACCCGCTGCATTACTGCCGGACTCCCCCTTCCTTCCTTCTTTCCTTTCTTCTGTATATCTCAAAAGTCCATGAGATTAGTAGGCAATTCTAACACTTTAAGGGAGGATATTCCAGGGCTGGGCAGTGATGCACTGGGTTAAGCGCACATAGCATGAAGTGCAAGGACCCACACAAGGGTCCCGGTTCGAACCCCTAGCACACCACCTGCGCGGGGGGGACTACACAAGCGGTGAAGCGGGTCTGCAGATGTCTATTTTTCCCTTCTCTCTCCATTTCTCTCTGTCCTATCCAACAATAACAACAACAAAAAAGAAAAAATGGGAGGTTGGGCGGTAGCACAGAGAGTTAAGCTCACATGGCGCAAAGTGCAAGGACCCGCGAAAGTATCCTGGCTTGAGCCCCTTGGCTCCCCACCTTCAGGGAAGTCACTTCACAAGTGGTGAAGCAGGTCTGCAGGTAACTTTCTCTCTCCCCTGTTTTCCCCTCCTCTCTCCATTTCTTTGTCCTATCCAACAACAATGATATCAATAACAGCAA